>NC_057804.1:117350050-117504862 GCF_018294505.1 Triticum aestivum
GCGGTGTTGCTGGTTTAGTTTTACCCTGTCGAAATGTCTTGTTGTACCGGGATACCGAGTCTGATCGGAGTGTCCCGGGTGGAGGTCTATTCCTTCGTTGACCGCGAGAGCTTGTGATGGGCTAAGTTGGGACACCCCTGCAGGGATTTGAACTTTCGAAAGCCGTGCCCGCGGTTATGGGCAGATGGGAATTTGTTAATGTCCGGTTGTAGATAACTTGACACCAGATCCGCACTAAAACGCATCAACCGCGTGTGTAACCGTGATGGTCTCTTTCCGGCGGAGTCCGGGAAGTGAACACGGTGTTGGAGTTATGCTTGACGTAGGTTGCTATAGGATCACTTCTTGATCATACTTTTATCGACCGTGCTTTGCCTTCTCTTCTCGCTCTCATTTGCGTATGTTAGCCACCATATATGCTAGTCGCTTGCTGCAGCTCCACCTCATTACTCCATCCTTCCTATAAGCTTAAATAGTCTTGATCTCGCGGGTGCGAGATTGCTGAGTCCCCGTGGCTCACAGATACTTCCAAAAACCAGCTTGCAGGTGCCGTTGAGTCCGTGCAGATGACACAACCAAGCTCAAGGAAGAGCTCGATGAAGATCTTGTCCTTTGTGTTGTTTCCGTTCTAGTTGATCAGTAGTGGAGCCCAGTTGGGGTCGATCGGGGACCTTTGTCGCATGTGGAGTTCTTCTTTTATTTTGGTTCCGTAGTCGGACCTTGATTGTATCTGGATGATGTAATGCTTTATTCATGTACTTGTGTGAAGTGGCGATTGTAAGCCAACTATGTATCTCTTTCCCTTATGTATTACATGGGTTGTGTGAAGATTACCTCACTTGCGACATTGCTTTCAATGCGGTTATGCCTCTAAGTCGTGCTTCGACACGTGGGAGATATAGCCGCATCGAGGGCGTTACAGTCTCTCAATAGGGGTAGGTTAGTAACTTCAACTAGACGTGACACGACTGCCTCTGCCCATTCCGACAGGTGGGCGGCAAAACACATTTGATTCAAGCTCGTACGAAAGACGTCTGTCTCTCCCTCCATTTTCCCATTCATACATGATGGACGGCAAAACAAATTCGACTCGGCCGAAATCGATGTAGGCAAATATTTTCAATAGGGGCAGATTTTTAACTTCACTCAGATGTGACACAACCGCCCTACCTGTCAGCCCCGTTCATACACCGTGGGCGCCAACCGTGGGCGCCAAAACACCCTCTCCTCACCCGAAATCGCTCTAGGCAAATATTGGGGAGATTCGAGATTACCGTTCTATCCCCAACCGACGTGACGTCCAAATTTTAAACGGGGGCTAAGTTTGTAACTTTCCCATATTTCAGAAAGGCACGTCCCAAAAACATGGTTCCCAGTACCCCCCTCCATTTTCCCATTCATACACTGTCCGCGCTAGAACACCATCCCCACACCAGCCTCCTCCGTCCGCCACCCCATACATCGCCGTCGTCCTCCACCCCATCCATCGCCACCGTCCTCCACCATGCCGGAGCTCCTACCAAGACCACGTCATCCACTGCTAGAGATGGTCGTTTCCCATCCACAGCGATGGACCAGGAGCCTTGCATCGCGTCCTCTCGCTTCATAGGCGCCATTGTCCTATTTGTCGGGGCCGCTCACACGACCTTCTCGTCCACCACAATGGGACTTATCCCCCAATGCACCTCTCTACTGTCGCAGATCTGCTTCAGCGCCACCGATAGCCATCGCACCCCCGATGCCTACACGGTGGCGCAAGAGAGGTGGTACTTCATATCTGCTCAACTTTTTTATCTCAACCATAAAATTGATTGCAACTTGGTTACTGTACTTTCTTTTCAGCTCTTAGAATTTAGTTCTTAGTTCGAAGCAAACAATGGATGGTAAATAGCATTTCTGCAGTTTGCAACTTTAAATCTGCCATGGCACAGTAATAATAGGATTTAATTGATCATGCTTAGGGTTTAATTGATCATGTTGTTTCCCTGGGGGTTTCTTTAATAGAAATCAAAGGGGAAACCCTCTTTTGCTTAAAAAACTGCTTAGGGTTTCCCCCTTTTATGACCAGCATACGTGCTTCATGTCATAATAGCACTGCTCCACCCATCAAGCTAAACAAGACTAGTTGTTAAAATAATAATCTGATATTATTAAAACAGAGTCGTTTAATTCGTCACCTAAATGTTCCTAATTTAGTTTCGAAAATGCATGTACGCCGCTCGGGTGTATCTTCAGGGTGACCACGGTGGGCCGCGACCCACCCTGGGATTTTGGGTCGGCCTAGGCCCCGATTCCCCTTTGTTTTGCTGCGCTTCCGATCCCTAGTCGCCCCCAGCAGCCTGCCTCATCGGTGACTTGCTGTCCCTGGATGACATGGTTCTAGAAGGAGACACCGGACTAACAGGAGGTCAGGAGCCGCTCGCCCAACAGCGTCACCGTTGCCCGGGCGCGTCGCCGTGCCTACCTTCCCAGTCCGTTCAGGGCTCAGGCGTACAGGAACCACTAAGCCAACCCAATTTATCCTGAGATACATCCTCAACACTCAGCAACCACTCCTCATCACCCATTTTCTAATTGATTCATTACTCATTAGGCATGACTGTCATTAGGGTTTGTTGTGTACTGAATGCTACCTACACTTAATGGTTCAGATGTATTTCAGTAATCTTTAGTACCTGTAAAGTTCACAGGGTTTCAAAACTCCGACAGTAAATACAAACACTAGTTGATGAGGACATCAATACCGTTGTTACACCCACATTCCCTGCTAATATACATATTGGACCAATTACTAGAGCTCGTACACGCCAATTGAATTACTAGGTACTTTCGTTTCTTGGTAATGGTTCTAATGTTCATGAGAATATGATGCTGCCTAAATTGGATACATTTGTTTTGCTTACAAATGAAGGGCCTAGCTTGGAGAAGGATGAACATTGGAGCAAGACCAAGCATGGAGATGATGGCACACGCAAGGGAAACAAGAACAGAGTTACAAGTGATGATTTCAGGACTTTGAAGCCACCATAATGAGTGCATGAAGCCTTGGACGAAACATACAAGATGCCACTTCATAAATTTCGTCCAAAGGCTATTCTAGGTGCTGCGTCACCTTATTATTGGGCCAGGCCCATGTAATTTAGAAATACATAAGTATAGGCTATTTTTAGAGTCTGTATATGTGGGGAAACAAGAGATAGGGTTGGTTTCGGACCCCTCCCCCAAGGGTCACGAAATTCCCCCCTTTTCCATCATATATACAGCCCTTAGGGCACCGTTTAGACTTTGGGTTTTGTTTAGATTAAAAGTTCACCATAGATGCAACTTCGCGTACTTCATTTGTGTTCAACAACCACACCAAGACGTCACAGAACCCCACCTTCATTAATAAAGCTTTCCTCTTTTATTCACAATATCCAGATTGCAATCTTAGTTTCTTGCTTGTTCTTCATTTCCTTGCAGGAAATAGACCTTCATGGCCAGGTTGATCATGCTCCGGCATGGTCAATAACCTCTCGGAGTTGGTTTAGCGATTGCTAAGGCGCGATGTCCTCACACGGTCGTAGTTGGATCGTCAAAGTCGACTTCCACCAAAATGATAGCCACCATCTCATCAGAAGACGGGACACCTTTGCCTCTATGAACTAGTATCAGATTTCCTGGTTGCTCGGTGATATTTTACTATTTCTTTGTAGTTTAGATCGAGTTTGTTCTTCATACCTGCAGTCCACAACGAATCTGAGCCTTTGTATAATATTTTTTAGGGTTTTTGCATTGTTGAATTTGCGGTTGCATCGTGTCTAGTTGCTGGTCTTAGCGTCTAGTCCTTTAGAATTTTGAGTTCTATCATAGTTTGTCACACCGCCGCCGCACCATCTTCATCGCTGCTGCCATATCCTACCACCGCTGCCATATCCTACCACCGCTGCCATATCCTAGCACCGCTGCCATATACCACCACCACTGCCATATCCTACCATCGCTGCCATATACCACCATATATCCACCACCAATCCGAGTTCTTTTCATATTAGGTTTGTTTTGGAGATCCATCTATTTTCCGATTCGTGTTTCCTTGCCTGAGCAGGTTTCGAGAAAAAAAAGTCTAGAGACCCCCGGGCAGTTTTTAGGCCAAAATTTCAGCAACCAAAAATATTTTTTCCCTATCCTGTTTTTAGGTTCCAAGGAGTCTTTTGAGACACTCGCCATCACAGTGATTGTTTGTCGCATTTTTTCATTGATGTTGCCCTGTTTTCCAAAAAAAATAGTCAAAAAATTTCGTGCCTATCCTGTTACGTTGACTTGGGAAGAGTTTCGAGACACTCACCATTATAGTGAATTCTCGCAAAAAAGAGCAAAAATAAAATTTCAGTGTGCTTTTCCCTTGTTTACGTGCCGCCCCGTGACTTTGTTAGTGTTCTAGGCTCACATCTCTAGCACAGTCTAGCCTAGGACCAACACAGTACCGTCGTTGAGCGTTTATTCAACTTTGCATCTCTGAATTGATTATTGCTGACCCTTTTTGCTACCATATTATAAGCCTTCCTAGCTCCACATACATCTACATCGTGCGTTTGACTCTCCCTGGTAATCGCTCTATCCAAGCTTTGAGAGTTTTGACTACAACTGTTGCCGATCACCACCTGCTGCTGGGTAAGAACTGGTAAGAATTTGAGATTCACTTGAAGGATTTGTGACACACCACCACTTCCTAGTCATCTGTAGGATCATATTCTTGTGTGTTTCTATTGCTGCTAACCATGGCAGGATCACAAGCCGATGAGATTGACCGGGACAACATGACGAACAAGGAGCTTCATGATAAGTTACATCAAATGTTGGGTCAACAGGTGGAAGACGTGATGGCCAGCTTTGGAAAGGCAATGGAGAAGATGGATGACATTGAGAAGACAATTGACACCAAGTTGGATGCCAAGTTCGATGAAGTACTCAAACGTCCCCCACAACCAGCTCCATGTCGCTATACAGTAGGGCGAGCACAACGTGTTCCTCTTGAGCCAAGAAAAAATTCGGGTGCCGCTGCTACTGCTATTGATGCTTCTGTAGCTCCTGCTACTACTACAGAGGTGGAGGACTATTATGAGGATGAGGTTGATCAAAATCAGAACTATGTGCAGCCACCAGCACCACCACTAGCAGGTCGACCTCAGGTATATATTTGCAATGATAGGCCTGCACCACCACCTCAAGTACGAGATCATGACCATATTCCTAAACTAAAATTGGATATTCCACCATTTGAGGGTAGATATGTTCCTGATATATATCTTACTTGGGAGTTAGAAACTGAACAACGTTTTACATGTTTACAATATCCCGAGGAGAGACGGGTTGTTGCTGCTGTTTGTGCTTTCACTAGTTTTGCATGTGTATGGTGGTCCGAACATTGTAGATTATATCCTATTCCAGCTACTTGGGTTGCTTTGAAAGCTGCTATGCGTACTCGTTGGGTTCCACCATATTATCAACGTGAATTACTTCAAAAACTACAGCGTTTGAGACAAGGAGAAAATTCTGTAGAGGAATATTATCAGGAATTACAAACTGGCATGATTAGATGTGGTATTGTTGAGGAGAATGAAGCTATGCTTGCACGTTTTATGGGAGGATTAAATAGAGAGATTCAGACCATTCTAGAGTATAAGGAGTATAATAATATCACTCGTTTATTCCATCTTGCTTGTAAAGATGAACGTGAAGTGCAGGATCGACAAGCATTGGCGTGAACTAACTTTTATGCAGGTCGACCTTCATCATGGACACCGCGTGCATCTTCTACTTCCACTGCACCAGCACCTCCATCAGGTGCCACCTCCAGCCGTGATACAAGAAAGCAGGCACAACCACCACTATATGCCAAGAGCGCACCTGTCGGGCCTGCACATAGCTCTTCTTCTTCCATGGCATCAATAGGGCACACAAGTGATATTATTTGTTGTCGTTGTAAGGGAAGAGGTAATTATGCGAGAGAATGCAAATCTGAGCGTGCGATGATTGCTACTGAGGATGGTGGGTATGATTCCGCTAGTGACTATGATGAGGAGACTTTGGCTCCTATTACACATGAAGAACATGGTGGAGATGATTCTGAACATGAGACCAATACATGGCTCCTGAGATGCTGACAGGTATGAATGTTTAGTTGCTCAATGTGTTTTGAGTGTGCAGGTCACACAAGCTGAGCAAAATAAAAGGAATAATTTGTTCCATACAAAGGGAGTTGTGAAGGAACATTCTGTTCACATTATCATTAATGGAGGGAGCTGCAACAACTTGGCTAGCATGGAGATGGTGGAGAAGTTATCTCTCACCACAAGACCACATCCACATCCTTACTATATCCAATGGTTCAATAACAGCGGCAAGGTTAAGGTAACACGTGTTGTTCGTGTGTATTTTAGTATCTCTAAATATGCTGATTATGTTGATTGTGATGTGGTACCCATGCAAGCATGTTCCTTATTACTTGGTAGACCATGGCAATTTGATAAAAATTCTGTACACCATGGTAGAAACAATCAATATACTCTTGTTCATGAGGATAAACATATTACTTTGCTTCCTATGTCTCCCGATTCCATTTTGAAAGATGATATTAATAGAGCTAATAAAGCAAAATAGGAGAAAAGTAAGAGTGAAAATCAGATTGTGGCAAAAGATTTTGAGCAACAAATGAAGCCTAATAATAAACCATCTAGTGTTGCTTCTGAAATTAAATTGAAAAGTGCATGTTTATTTGCCAATAAATCTGATATTGATGATCTAGATTTCAGCAAATATGTTTGATATGCTTTTGTGTGCAAAGAGGCATTATTTTCATTCGAGGACGTGCCTTCATCTTTCCCACCTGCTGTCACTAACATTTTGCAGGAGTTCGCTGACGTCTTTCCACAAGACGTGCCACCGGGATTACCGCCTATTCTAGGGATTGAGAATCAGATTGACTTAATTCCCGGTGCTTCACTGCCAAACCGTGTGCCATACCGTACCAATCCAGAGGAGACGAAGGAGATTATGCGTCAAGTACAGGAGCTTCTTGACAAAGATTATATACGCGAATCCCTTAAGTCCTTGTGCTATTCCTATTATTCTAGTGCCGAAAAAGGATGGTACATCGCGTATGTGTGTTGATTTAGAGGCATTAATAATATTACTATTCGTTATCATCATCCTATTCCTAGGCTAGATGATATGCTTGATGAATTGAGTGGCTCTACAATATTCTCCAAAGTTGATTTGCGTAGTGGATACCATCAAATTCGTATGAAATTGGGGGATGAATAGAAAACATCATTTAAATCTAAGTTTGGATTATATGAGTGGTTAGTCATGCCTTTTGGGTTAACTAATGCACCTAGTACTTTCATGAGATTAATGAACGAAGTTTTATGTGCTTTCATTCGATGATTTGTGGTAGTCTATTTTGATGATATATTGATTTATAGCAGATCTTTGGAGGAACATTTGGAACATTTACGTGTTGTTTTTATTGCTTTACATGATGCAAGTTTGTTTGGTAACCTGGGGAAGTGCACCTTTTGCACCGACCAAGTATATTTTCTTGGCTCTATTGTTACTCCATATGGAATTGAAGTTGATAAAGCCAAGATTGAAGCTATTAAGAGTTGGCCGCAGCCCAAAACGGTCACACAAGTGAGGAGTTTTCTTGGCCTCGTTGGATTCTATAGGCGTTTTGTGAGAGATTTCAGCACCATTGTTGCACCTCTTAATGAGCTTACAAAGAAGGATGTGCCTTTTGTTTGGGGTACCGCACAGGAAGAAGCCTTCACGGTATTAAAAGATAAGTTGACACATGCTCCTTTACTCCAACTTCCTGATTTTAATAAGACTTTTGAGCTTGAATGTGATGCTAGTGGAATTGGATTAGGAGGTGTGTTATTACAAGATGGCAAACCTGTTGCATACTTTTCTGAAAAATTGAGTGGGCCTAGTCTGAATTATTCTACTTATGATAAAGAATTATATGCTCTTGTTCGGACTTTAGAAACTTGGCAACATTATTTATGGCCCAAAGAATTTGTTATACATTCTGATCATGAATCTTTGAAACATATTAGAAGTCAAGCTAAACTGAATCATAGACATGCTAAAAGGGTTGAATTCATTGAGACTTTCCCTTATGTCATTAAACACAAGAAGGGTAAAGAAAATGTTATTGCTGATGCATTATCTCGTCGCAATACTATGCTTTCATAACTTGACTTCAAAATATTTGGTTTGGAGACCATCAAAGATCAATATGTGCATGATGCTGATTTTAAAGATGTAACGCTGAATTGTAAAGAAGGGAGAATGTGGAACAAGTTCGTCGTTAATGATGGATTTGTGTTCCGCGCTAACAAGCTATGCATTCCAGCTAGCTCTGTTTGTCTTTTGTTGTTGCAGGAGGCGCATGGAGGAGGACTAATGGGAAACTTTAGCGTGAAGAAGACGGAGGAAGTACTTGGTACACATTTCTTTTGACCAAAGATGAGACAAGATGTTGAGCGTTTTATTGCTCGCTGCACTACATGGCAAAAAGCTAAGTCATGACTCAATCCTTATGGTTTATATATGCCTGTACCTGTACCTAGTGTTCCTTGGGAGGATATATCTATGGACTTTGTTTTAGGTTTACCTCAAACAAAGAAGGAGAGGGATAGCATATTTGTTGTCGTGGATAGATTCTCAAAAATGGCACACTTTAAACCATGTCATAAAACCGATGATGTTGTTAATTTTGTTGATTTGTTCTTTCGTGAAATTATTCGCTTGCATGGTGTGCCAAATACTATTGTTTCAGATCGTGATACTAAATTTCTTAGCCACTTTTGGAGATGTATATGGGCTAAATTGGGGACTAAACTGCTTTTTAGTACTACTTGTCACCCCCAAACTGATGGACAAACTGAATTATTCTATTGAACATTGTCTACTATGCTTAGGGATGTTTTGAAGAATAATAAGAAAATTTTGGAGGAATGCTTGCCTCATATTGAATTTGCTTATAATCGTTCATTGCATTCTACTACTAAGATGTGCCCTTTTGAAATTGTGTATGGTTTCCTACCTCGTGCACCTATTGATTTATTGCCTCTTCCATCTGCAGAGAAGGTTAATTTTGATGCTAAAAAACATGTTGAATTGATCTTAAAAATGCCTGAGTTAACTAAGGAAAACATTGAGCGTATACATGCTAAATATAAACTTGCTGGAGATAAGGGTAGAAAACATGTTGTGTTTGCACCTGGAGATCTTATTTGGTTACATTTGCGTAAGGATAAATTTCCTAATTTGTGCAAATCAAAGTTAATGCCACGTGCTGATGGTCCTTTTAAGGTGTTGGATAAAATAAATGATAATGCATATAAACTTGAGCTGCTTGCAGATTTTGGGGTTAGTCCCACTTTTAACATTGCAGTTTTGAAGCCTTATTTTGGTGAGGAAGATGACCTTCCGTCGAGGACGACTTCATTTCAAGAAGGGGAGGATGATGAGGACATCAATACCATTGTTACACCCACAGTCCCTGCTACTATACATATTGGAGCAATTACTAGAGCTCGTGCACGCCAATTGAATTACCAGGTACTTTCATTTCTTGGTAATGGTTCTAATGTTCATGAGAATATGATGCTGCCTAAATTGGATACATTTGTTTTACTTAAAAATGAAGGGCCTAGCTTGGAGAAGGATGAACATTGGAGCAAGAACAAGCATGGAGATGATGGCATGCGCAAGGGAAACAAGAACGGAGTTACAAGTGATGATTTCAGGACTTTGAAGCCACCATAATGAGTGCATGAAGCCTTGGACGAAATATACAAGATGCCACTTCATAAATTTTGTCCAGGGGCTATTCTAGGTGTCGCGTCACCTTATTATTGGGCCAGGCCCATGTAATTTCAAAATACATAAGTATAGGCTATTTTTAGAGTGCGTATGTGTGGGGAAACAAGAGATACGGTTGGTTTCGGACCCCTCCCCCAGGGGCCACGAAATTCCCCCTCTTCCTCCATATATACAACCCTTAGGGCACCGTTGAGACTTTGGGTTTTGTTTAGATTAAAAGTTCTCCATAGCTGCAACTTCGCGTACTTCGTTTGTGTTCAATGACCAGACCAAGACGTCACAGAACCCCACCTTCATTAATAAAGCTTTCCGCGTTTATTCTCAATATCCAGATTGCAATCTTAGTTTCTTGCTTGTTCTTCATTTGCTTGTAGGAAATAGACCTTTGTGGTCAGGTTGATCGTGCTCCAACGTGGTCAATAACCTCTTAGAGTTGGTTTAGCGATTGCTAAGGCGCGACGTCCTCGCACGTTCGTAGTCGGATCGTCAAAGTTGACTTCCACCAAAACGATAGCCACCATCTCATCGAAAGACGGGACACCTTTGCCTCTATCACTAGTCATTTTGGTTTGTTGGTCATATTGACATTGACCCAGATTACTACTTCAGGCCAGGTTTATTGACAATTTTACTTGTCTTTCTTATTCATTCTATATGATATCCAATTATTCACATCGATTAGTTGCAAACAATAAGTGCTAGACCAACTTCTTGATTCAGATTTTGGACGGTCTCTTACTGTAGTTACAATTCTGCATACTTGTCCTAGTAAGCTCACAAGTAATGATTGATTCACTACATCTATGCTTGCCATGTCATATTTGTTGTCAATATTCTTTTAGGGTGGATCACCCTGTTACAAAATACTGGAACCGCAGACATGAGTGAATAGTATTTCTCTATGTGATCTCTTCCATCATGTGTGGGCAACGGACACTTCATTGTATAGAAAGAAAGTGTCATTTCCACCTTTTACATACACTACGATCTTTAACATGGAATATAATCTGCCTACTTGCTTTGTGTCACACTACCAGCACTCCACCCTTGAAGCTAAACATCATGCCAATCATAATTCCTTAGTTTATTCATTCAAATAAGAATTTGATATGATTCTAATGTTCCTACTTCAGTTTTGAAATGTGTGTCTGCCTGTTATAGAGACATAACAGGTTTGTATTTTTGTGTGTGGTCTGGTCAGCACGGTTGGGGGGTGAACTTTGCATATGAAGGGGTTTATAGGGAGACACTCTTCGAGTTGAATCCGCAATGCATTCCATAGATAACTTGACTACTTTTTATGTTTTCATGAATCTCAGATACTGAACAGCATCATAATAATTATGAGCTTGCGTGCATGAAAAGAATAAAGTAGAACAATGCCATGGCTGTCAAACTTGGCATTAAGGGACTGAAATCAAGTCTGGATGCAATGCAATGCAAACGCTCTCCACCTACAGATTCATGCTCATAATATGATCCTAATAGTGATTCTAAGCTAGAGGGAGACCTAAGTCAATGTAGCTCCCTAGTGGAGGAGTCAGAGGAAGATGCCCTATCTTATTCACCCATCAAGGTGCTTGCTCTAACTTTCCAAGGTTATATTGGTCGCACATATCTTGCAACTGATGCTTTGCATTGCTTCTACTTTGTTGCACTACCATTAGCTTAGTTTACACTTTGTGTATGTGAATACACCCTGCCTATCCATTTTCAGTACATATTTCTTCTTTCATTATACCATATTTATCCATTCAAATGTTGTTCTTGAGTATCAGACATTTAAAAGGAAGAGGGCGATTGCTGACCATGGAGGAGCACAAAGAAAATATTTGGAAAAGGTAGTGACACATGATAAATCAAATAGCCCATTAGGTGTAGTTGCAATATCACTAGACCCAAAAACACGACCACAACTCTAGTAGACTCTAGCCCTACTACACTGGCCATCTCTGATGCCCCAACTCAACAGAACCCAACTGCCACAAATAGTATGATGATGCCAGTTGACATAGCACCACCTCTACGATGCAAAATCCCCATTCCAGCAAAGAGTACACCAAATTCGGTTGCCAAATCCCTTTTCAAATGAGAGAGAGCCCCAATTGCAGCAAATAAGACTCCTATTCCACTTCTTCCCAGTTTACAAGATGAAGCTTATATTGTTGTCAGGAACTTTGTGTGCATCTTTCCTTCATGGAAAGATTATACCATAGACAAAGAACAATTTCCAATCTTCCTCCACAACTTATGCGTAAGTAATGTACTAATGTTATTGATGGTAATTACTGCATATGTTTCTGCTGACAGAAGACACAAGATTTCATTCTTCTAAATAGGCAAGAACCAAACTCGATTGTCAAGACGAGCAAGGGTTGGTTGCACTCGTTGATGAAGTATCGTTCCTACCTGAGGCAAGCGCACTTTAATGGCAAGCCTCTAAACGAAATTTCTATAAAGTCTCCGGTGTTACATTTATTAAACTGTGACTGGAATAATCTTGTTAGGCAGTGGTCTCGTCTGCAGCGTAAGGTACTGTCTATGGCGTCACATCACAATTTGGACTACATTTCTGCATGTGCCTTAACGTCTCACTTGTACAAAAAATGTTTGCAGAAGAACATTCATTCTCAAGGGACCATAGAATCTCGCAACTATACTTCACACTGCATTGCTCTTGTGAGTACCTCTTGCCCTGTATGACCATACTTACTTTCATAGATGGTTGATTATGTAGCATCACTGCACATGTTAGTCTCGTTATCGTCCATTTGGTGGACATTATAAGATCTATATGGACTTTTACATAAATTTAGAATCAACCCAATGCTTTTGAAGAGGTTTAGCTCTGCAGTCCTCTTGTAAGGACTGAACGTGGTCTATGATTGTACTTACATTAACAGCTACTCCCTCTGTCCCATAATATAAGAACGTTTTGTATAGTACACCAGTGTCCAAAACACTCTTGTATTATGGGAAGAGGGATTGGTTCATTTTGTAGCATTCTGCATCTTATCTCCCTCGCCCACCATTTACTAAAAAAGATCAGATCTATCTTTAATCTTACCAATAAGTAGAATACACAGACAATGCCAGTGCAAAAGTGTAGCCCATTGCTCTTGTCAGTACATTTTGTCCTGTAACACTTGTACTTCCAGGGATTGGTAGTTGATTATGTAGCATCAATCTGCATATTATCTTCATTATCATCTATCCCTTCCAGTATTATCATATCTATAATTACTCTCTACAAAATGTAGAGTACATGCAATGCTTATGAAGAAGATTATGTGCTGAAATTTTGGAGTGATCCTTCCCTTGACATGGAGAAGGGCATTATAAAGCCGGTGTTAACTGTTAATGTAAGTCAGTCCTTCTAAAGCCTTTATCCTCAACTGCTGTTTAATTTGCTCATACTCCCTATCATCTACTGCTGCTTAGTTTGCTGTTTCTACCAAAATGCATGTTCGCAAGAACCGTAAGTTCTAAGTTTTACTTGTAAAACCAAATTCCTTATTCATACCATGCACATTACTTAATACTACCTATATGTATGCTTGTTTTTGTGGATCTATAATCCAGTGTGTGGTGAAGCAGCCCACGTTTGCACCTTGTCATCTCCTGTTTTATCTTACTGATGTGGCTGATGATATGAACAACATGCCATGCACATTAACCAAAATAGATACAATGATTGTCTTTGCCCTTCATCTATGCTCGTTATGTTGACATGGTAATCCAGTTGTGTGGTGAATCTCCCCACATTATGAACAATGCCAAATTAGGCTATTGATATTTTGAACTTACTCTTTATTTTATAATTTTAAATTGGATGGAATTAACAACACAATTACCATCTTTGTTTATACACGTGCAAAACCTGTCATCTCTCTGCTTGTTTCAGGGTGAGATGCCTGATGGCATGCACACGTCTGCTAAAGGACGTGAGACAAACCCAATATATATTGCAGCAAAGAAGGCAAAACATCTTGAAGAAAGCGAGACAACCCCAAAGTCTTGTATTGATGTAGTGTTCAAGTTACTTGAGACTAGCAGTCAGACAAGCTCACATAATTTGCTATCTGAATCAGTTTGACTTCTTCAGTCCCAAGTTCTAGCAGAAAGGCTTTGTGCAACTCAACTTCCACTTGAAATCCTATCTCTAAGAAAGATTGCGGAGAACACCAATGAGAACCTCATTGCTAAATAGCTACACCTGGAAGCTATGACCGACATGCTAGGCCGGTCTCACAGCTTTGCTGAGTAGCTTGCGCAGTAGTTGAAAGTGCAATCATGCCCTAAATATTATTTTGATGTTGATGACAATATACTCATAGGGGACTAACAAAGTTTGTCAAGTATATCTCAGGTTTTTTGTCCCCTCGGAATCAATTATGTGTGTGGATTATGACTTCAGAAATGTTTAACCTCATCAAGAACAAGGAAACAAGACTATCTTATGTTTATTCTTGAGTATAGGATCCCGCACTATTAAGAGGGGAACATGGGTTATTGCTAAAGTCTTGCTCAAACAACTTCTTCAAAGTCAGTATCTGATCTTCATCTTTGTCGGACGACCGGTACTCACCGGACGTCCGACCATTTCCATACAGAACCAAAACATTGGTCGTCCGGTGTGCACCGGATGTCCAACAAATCCGATCCAGAACCAAAACATTGGTCGTCCAGTCCCTATCGGACGTCTATTATCTGCAGAGCCCTCGGTCGTTCGATATTCCTCGGTCGTCCGATACTTTCTCCACTGAGCCTAAACATCGGTCGTCCGGTACCCACTAGGTCGTGCCAATACATCGGACGTCCAGTCCCTGTCGGACGTCCGGTGTCTGTCATGTCCTCGGTCATCCGTTGTGCATCGGACGTCCGATGTTTCTGTGCTGTTTTGAGCTCCAACAACCACTTATTGAGGCATACTATAAATATCTCTCTCCTATTCCGGGAGAGGGTTGACCATTCACTTCAAGCATCCTCAAGAACACATTTTCACTCTGTCTCACACTCCAACACCAAATCTTATATCCCTAAGGGATTTGAGATCATTTGAGACAAGTTGTCCACCCAAGTGATAAATCTACTCCTTCCCCTTCTTTGCACCAAAGGAATTTGTGATTTGACAAAATCTTGAGCTTTTCCCCATCGTTCTTGTTACTCTTGGAGGTTGGAGACTCCTAGGCGGCAGGAGTCATTCGGAGAGGAATCGTTCTTTGTGATTACCCCCGGAAAGTTTGTGAGGGTTTGGAGACCACCCCAAGGTCTACCACTAGTGGTTGAGAAACACCTTTGTGGTGTTGTCTCAAAGGGAGAATAGTGTGAGCCTTCGTGGTAACACCCACCTCTCTCACGGTGACGTAGCATCCCTCCAAGGAAGTGAACATCGGCATACATCATCGTCTCCTGGAGTTGCGGTTATCCCTAACCCTAACTCACTACTTGTGGTTACTTGTCTCTTAGTCTTTACTCATATCATATTGTGTTTACTTACACTCCTACTTGTGTTACTTGTTTACTTTGTTTAGCTCATAGCTTCACACTTGCAATTGTTAGGCTGAACTTCATATTCCGCATTAGTGCCTAAAATTGCTAAGTAACAATTAAAATCTGCAATTGTACCTATTCACCCCCCCTCTAGGTCCATCTCTATCCTTTCAATTGGTATCAGAGCCTCGTGCTCTATTCTTGTTGCTTAACCTCCCTAGAGCAAGATGAACCCCGATGGGACTCCCCTTGTTGCAGATCCGAAGAGTACGGGTGCGGCTTCCATGGAAGCCAAGTCCTTCACTTTAGAGGATCTGGAACAAGCTCTTGCTAAGCAAAATGAGGAGCATGATGCCTCTCTTGAGGCCTTGGTCCAAATGAGGATAGCCACACTAACCACGATGCTTGCACCACTTTCTCGTGGTGCGGCCTCGAGGCCAGCGGTTTCTACTCCCTCACTTGGCCAACAACCTCATAGTAATGAACACTCCAGTGTTCCTTGGTTTTATGTAAGAACTCAAATAGAGAAACCTAACTATAACCCTCAAGGAAAACCTCCTTTACTTGATGACACTACCGATTTTGCTTTGTGGAGAGTAGCTATGCAGGATCATCTTTGATATGGAAATGATGAGATGTTGGAGATCTTGGAGTATGGCTACAAAGCTGTTGACCCGAAGAATCTTACTCCAAGAGAGGTTTGTGACAGGAATCTCAATGACACAACAACCATGTGCATCAGAAGAGGTATGATTGACAAGCAAAGGAGACCATACATACATATCACAAGTGCCAAGGAATTATGGGATAGCATTCTGAGGACCAAAACTGATACTTCCACTCTCCGGCTTGCTCAATACGAAATTGCCAAGGGTCAATTGCAAAACTTTTGTATGGATAAAGGTGAATCTCCCATGCAACTACTTGAGCGTCTCATGACTCTCACCGCTGACATTGAGTCATGTGAATGTGACAAGACTCAAGATGGATTCAACTTGACTAAGAGATTCCTCGTGGATAAGTTGCTTCATGCTCTTGCTCCATATCATCACCAAATGGTGTGGGACATAAGACAACACCATGGATTCAAGTAAATGACTCCAGATGACATTATATCCACTTTCCAACTATTTGAAGAGTCAAAGGCAAATGCCACAAAACATCTTGCCATGCATGGTACCTCTACATCAAAGATCAATCTTGCATTGAATGCCAAGCATGTATTGAAGAAGAGCAAAGTGAAGACGAAGAAGAAGATGATGATGAGGATGGTTATGAGATTGACTCACATGAGAGCCCGTCACATGAAGACATTGCTCTCTTTGTCAAGAAGTTTAGCGTGGGAAAATTCAAGGGAAGGTTCCAGAAGGAGAAACTTAGGAAATGCTACAACTGTGATGAAACCAACCACTTCTCCAACGAGTGCCCTTATGAGAAGAGAGAAGATAAACCAATGTTTCCCAAGACCTTTCCCAAGAAGAAGCTGCCAAATCCTTTGAACTCCAAGCTCAAGAAGAGATATGGGAAAGCAATGGTGGCTCATGAAGAATCCGATCCGGATGATGTTAGTGGTGTTGCCGAAGTTGCTCAAGATTCTCAAAACACTTTGAGGCTAGTGAACAAGAGTGGTGATGTGGTCACCTACAACTAAATGAAAGACTACAAGGGCAATTCTCACAAGTGCCTAATGGCAAAGGCCGTGGTAGAAGATGGAGAGGACCAAAGCTCTCCTGACAAGGTCAAGGTAACCCCACGATCAAATCCTCCTCTTTTCACTCCTTCTACTCCTAGTGATGAGTATCTTGATGCAGAGGATAGTTATGAGGATGATGATCTAGATGATCCTATGCTTGCTAAACTTAATAAGTTCATGTGCTCCCTTAAAGGAAAGAAGCTCAATATGTTTCTTATGCTTATGGAGATGGTGAGTAAGCACACCATCACCATTAAGGAACTCGAAACCCTCGTCACCGAGGAAAAGGAAAAGTATGAAATCCTTGAGCGGAAATTCCAATATGAGGAAGCACAAAATGATGAACTATGCTTAAAAATTGGTGCAAATATTGATGTTCATGGTAAAGATCTTGCCTCTTTGGAAAAGTCTAAGGAATCTTGTGAAGAGTTGATGAATGATAAAAGTAAGCTTGTGAAGTCTCATGCTTCTCTCTCTAAGGATTGTGAGCCTCTATCCATGTCCCTCAAGACTAAGGAAGAAGAGCTCACCCTTCTTACAAAGAGTTTTGAGAAGCTCAAGCTTACTTATCTTGAACTCTAGCCAAGGCCTACTCTTCTCCTATTATTAATGTTGATACTTGTACTACTAACTCTAGTAGTGATCTAGCATCTATTCTTGAGGAGAATCACTTTCTCAAAGCTCAAATCGAGAAAGGTCTCATGACATGTGCTCAAGGACAAAAGAACCTTAATGAGGTATTGAGCCAACACAATGAGGTGTTTGCCAAAGAGGGGCTCGGGTTTGACCCAAGCACAAGCAAGAAGAAGTCATCCTCTCAAATATGTACCACCCCTCTCAAGGAAACATTTGTACGAGAAGGTCAGAAGGAGAAAGGTAAGGTTGTTAATGGGAAGGCCGCAAGGGGCATGCCCACTCTCGACAAGCCAAAAGAGTTCATGCCTCCATCCTATGTACTTCGTAATACCAAGGATGGATAAGTTTATGTAAAATTTGTTGGCCCTCGAAATGCATTCCGATCCTATGCTATTTGGGTCCCTAAGACCCTTTGACTAACTTGAGAGGTCCCATTGCAAAATGGGTGGCTCTAACCAAGTCATAATTGTGTGTAGGTTGCCTTCTCCGGTGGAGTCAAATGGGTGATTGATAGTGGATGTACCAATCATATGATCGGAGATAGCAAATTGCTCTACGATTTCATGGAAGCTATTCAACCATTTATGAGCATTATGTTTGGTGGTGGTTCAAAAGGACAGGTACTTGGGTTGGGCAAGGTGGCTATCAAAAATGACATGTCTCTAGCAAATGTCATGCTTGTTCAATCTCTTAAATATCATTTGCTTTCTGTTCGCCAATTGGCTTCTGTTGGTTATGATACACTCTTTGGACTAACGGATGTGAAAGTCTTTAAGAGAGATACCTCGAAGTGGCCTTTGTTGGAGAGTTGGATACCAACCTTTACACAGTTGATTTCTCGAAGAGAGAACATTCCATGCAACTTGTCTAATGGGCAAGGCCGACAAGGGGTGGCTATGGCATCACCGTCTAGCCCATGTCGGCATGAGAAATCTTAAAGATCTCTTAAAGGGCAATCACATCCTTGGATTAACAAATGTATCTTTTGAGAAAGATTGTGTGTGTAGTGCATGCATAGCCGGGAAGCAACATCAATCAAAGCACCCACCCAAGAATATTGTGTCTACTTCAAGGCCTTTGGAGCTCCTTCATGTGGATCTTTTTGGGCCTCCTTCATGGGATAGTCTTGGTGGGAAAAAGTATGGACTTGTCATTGTTGATGATTATTCAAGATATCCATGGGTGTTTTGCCTCAAATCCAAGGACGAGACGAAGATCACCTTCATTGATTTTGCCAAGCAAGAATAATGCAAGTTTGATAAAGACATCTTGGCAATAAGGAGAGATAATGGATCTGAGTTCAAGAACTACACTTTGGAAGAATTTCTTAGTGATGAAGGGATTGAGCATCAATATTCAGCTCCATACACTCCTCAGCAAAATGGTGTAGCCGAAAGGAAGAACCAGACACTTGTCGAGATGGCAAGGTCTATGTTGGATGAATACAAGTCGCCTCATAGATTTTGGGCCGAGGCTGTCAACACTGCATGTCATGCATCAAACTGGCTCTTCCTCCGCACTATATTGGAAAAGACTCCATACGAGCTTCTAACTGGGAACAAGCCAAATGTCAAGTACTTTCAGGTATTTGGGTGCAAATGCTTTATCCTCAACAAAAGAGAACGGTTAGGAAAATTTCAATCCAAAATAATTGAGGGCATATTTTTTGGCTATGGATCAAACTCTCACGCCTATAGAGTCTACAACAAATCCACTAGATGTATTGTAGAAACTTGTGACGTAGTGATTGATGAATTTAATGGATCCCATGAGGAGCAAATTGATCTAAGTGATGTAGGTGAAGAAGACTCTTCTCAAGATATTTTGACCATGGGTGTTGGTGCACTTCTTCCAATGGAACAAGAACCTCATGATGATGAGGAAGAACATGGAAGCTTCACACATCATCAAACCACTTCAACACCCATACCTCCTCAAGCTCCTACTACTCAACCAATGCCCGTAGTCCAAGTACAAGAAGATGTTCAAGTCCCCCTTCATGATAATATTCAAGAACAAGTTCATCATCAAGGGCAAGAGCAAGAAGGTGCAATCACTGATAATGAACCTCAACAAATGCAATATGAAGAAGAAGATCTTCCACCACAGATAAATGATCCATATGTTGAGGACATGGATGATGGACATGAAGTTGAACCTCGCGAAACCCTAACCTCCGTCATGCCTCGAGTGGCCAGTTGTGTTGATGTTGATAAAATTCTCACCGGCATATCGGAAGGTAGAGTCACTCGTAAACATTTGACAAACTTTTATGCTCACTTCTCGTTTGTGTCTAGTGTTGAGCCTCTCAAGGTACAAGATGCATTGATGGACAATGATTGGCTCATTGCTATGCAAGAAGAGTTGAACAGTTTTGAATGCAACCAAGTGTGGTCATTAGTTGAGAGGCCAACTACGGAGCACAATGTCATTGGAACAAAATGGATTTTCAAGAACAAGCAAGATGAGAATGGTATAATCATCTGTAACAAGGCAAGGTTAGTGGCACAAGGGTACTCACAAGTTGAAGGTTTGGACTTTGGAGAGACCTTTGCCCCCGTTGCCCATCTTGAATCTATTCGCATCTTACTTGCTTATGCTGCTTTCAATGGTTTTACATTACATCAAATGGATGTGAAGAGTGCTTTCCTTAACGGTCCTCTACAAGAAGAAGTATATGTATCACAACCACCTGGGTTCGTTGATCTCGATCACAAAGACTATGTGTATAAACTTCATAAGGCTTTGTATGGCCTCAAACAAGCACCTTGTGCTTGGTATGATCATCTTAAGAAGTTTTTACTCGATGATGGTTTGTGTGAGGGGTGATTGATCCCACTCTTTTTACTAAGAGGTACAAGGGTGATTTGATCTTATGCCAAATCTATGTAGATGATATCATTTTCGGTTCTCCTAACATTCACTTGTGCAAGAAGTTTGCGGCTTCCAAGACCAAGAACTTTGAGATGTCACTCAATGAGGATTTTAAGTTCTTTCTCGGGTTCCAAATTCAACAATTTCAAGAAGGAATATTCTTATCTCAAGCAAAGTATCTTAAGGATATTCTAGAGAAGTTTGGCATGTCTGATGCCAGTCCATGTAAGACCCCCATGCCAACCAAAATTGTACTCACTGAAGACACAAATGGTATTCCTTTCGACCCATCTACTTACGGCTCTATGATTGGTTCATTGCTTTATCTTTGTTCATCTAGACCAGACATCATGTTCAGTGTATGCATGTGTGCTAGATTTCAAGCTTCCCCTAGGGAAAGTCATCATAAGGCGGTTAAGCATATTCTTAGATACCTTGTTCACACCCCAAAGTTGGGTCTATGGTACCCCAAGGATGCTAAGTTTGATCTCATTGGGTACACGGATGCGGATTGGGCTGGAGACAAAGTCGGACGAAAGTCCACCTCGGTGCATGTTAGTTTCTTCGATGCTCCTTGGTAAGTTGGTCCTCGAAGAAACAAAATTGTGTTGCTCTCCCCACTGCCGAAGCTGAATACAATGCAACCGCCAGTTGTGCAACTCAGTTACTATGGACGAGGTAAACTTTGAAGGATTATGGTATCACTTATAGACATGCGCCTCTTCTATGTGATAATGAAAGTGCCATCAATATTGCTGAGAATCCCAAAGATCATACCCGCACCAAGCACATTGATATTAGGTATCATTTCTTGAGAGATCGTGCAGAAAAGGGGGACATTCATATTGATCATGTTGGTACAGGTATTCAACTTGCAGACATATTCACCAAGCCATTGGATGAAGCAAGGTTTTGTCAACTTAGGCGTGAACTTGGTATCTTGGAGCTTGACAATATTATGTGAAATCTAGTACCCATTCATGCATTTTTATCATGTCTTGTTTAGATGTAGGCATAAATTTAGGGGGAGACTCTCAACTCATGAGTACTCTCACCCTATATAATGCATAAATAAAACAAACACTCTCAAAGTTACCATGTTCTTTGAACTATGGTACTTTAAAATGATGGAGTCATGTTATTGAGCCCAAGGACACTATTTTTGTGGCTTCATGACACTTATACTCACACATGGTGGCCTATTGGCCACCGACTCTCCTCAAAAGAAGAGGCTGTCCAATCATGTTTTGGGGTCTTAGCTTGCATGTCTACTAGCTCACCATGAGGCATTTTACATGTTTGTTTGTTCATCACATTTTGCCATATACCCTCCTGGTTTTTGGTTCCCCTAGATATGACATGTGTCGTCTGCAAAACCCTTTGCCATTGGTCGTCCGATGGTTCTTGGACGTCCGATGACTCACACTTTTCAGGTTGACCGACTTCTCTCGAATGTCCGGTTGCTGTGCAGCAAATCTTGCACAAAGCCCAAAAATCAACCCCTCCCCCAGGTCTCGGACGTCTATGGTTCACCGGGCGTCCATCGCCTGGCACTTCCATCAGTGCATGGATGTCCGACCATCATCGTTCGTCCGATCATTGTGCGGGTCACATATAATGTTAGGGATCAGGCCGGACGGTTGCCCTATCCCCTCTTTCCCCCATTGCTCGTTTGCGTCCGCCTCCGCGCCGCTTGGAGGGCCTCGCCGTCACCTGTAGGGTGCTACCTCGCCACGCCCTCTCCTCCTCGTCGTCGCCCCTCCTCCCAATCCGGTACTCCTCCTTGTTCTAGTTCTTAGTTCTCTCTCTCTCTCTCTCTCTCGATTCTGTCACCCTTTCGTGCAAACGGTTTTGATCCCCCTGCTCTCTTGGGCGAGCTTTCAAGTGAGGTTCATCCCACGATGGTGAAAATCAAGCATACCGCCCACAAGGATGCCATGGGTACCCTGCCCACGGTAATGATGCCCTTCTTAATTTCAAATTTTCATCATCTCCATCTCCTTTCGGATCTAGGGCTCACTTTGGTTGTACATGTTTCTCTCCTCTTGATTTCAGCCTCCCATTGTGGTGGTTCTGATGACTCTCAGGAGGAGTTGCGTCCCCGTAAGCGTGCTGGCAAACATGTCATGATCTCGGAGTCCTCCTCTTCCGAGGATTTCGACTATGAAGAAGAGATGGAGGAGGAGGAGGAGCGTGGTGCGCGTGTGAATTTTTCGTCCCGCCCCCGCGGTTCTTGCCGGGCCTCTCACATGCCTGCTCCTCATCCCAATCAGCCGCATGACGATGGTCGCCACATACCTCTTGAGGCTCCTCAACTTCATGGGCATATTCTCAAGGACTTCACCAAAGTGCCCAAGCCAGTATATCTTAAGTTCCGGCGCGTGATACGTCTCCAACGTATCTATAATTTATGAAGCATTCATGCTATTTTATTATTTGTTTTGAATGATTACGAGCTTTATTATACACTTTTATATTACTTTTGGGACTAACCTACTAACCGGAGGCCCATCCCATATTGTTGTTTTATTGCCTGTTTTAGTATTTCTAAGAAAAGTAATATCAAACGGAGTCCAAACGGAATGAAACCTTCGGGAGCGTGATTTTTGGAACGAACATGATCCAGGAGACTTGGAGTACAAGCCAGGGAAGCTTCGAGGAGGCCAGGAGATAGGAGGGCGTGCCCACCCCCTTGGGCGCGCCCCCTGTCTCGTGGGCCCCTTGAGGCTCCCCCGACCGACTTCTTTCGCCTATATATTCCCTTATAGCCTAAAACCATCGAATACAAGAAAGATCGGGAGTTCCGCCGCCGCAAGCCTCTGTAGCCACCAAAAACCTCTCGGGAGCCCGTTCCGGCACCCTTCCGGAGAGGGGGAATCCCTCACCGGTGGCCATCTTCATCATCCCGGCGCTCTCCATGACGAGGAGGGAGTAGTTCACCCTCGGGGCTGAGGGTATGTACCAGTAGCTATGTGTTTGATATCTCTCTCTCTCTCATGTTCTCTCTATGGCATGATCTTGATGTATCGTGAGCTTTGCTATTATAGTTGGATCCTATGATGTTTCTCCCCCTCTACTCTCTTGTGATGAGTTGAGTTTTCCTCTTGAAGTTATCTTATCGGATTGAGTCTTTAAGGATTTGAGAACACTTGATGTATGTGTTGTCTTGCTTATCTGTGGTGACAATGGGATATCACGTGATCCACTTGATGTATGTTTTGGTGATCAACTTGCGGGTTCCGCCCATGAACCTATGCATAGGGTTTGGCACACGTTTTCGTCTTGACTCTCCGATAGAAACTTTGGGGCACTCTTTGAAGTACTTTGTGTTGGTTGAATAGATGAATCTGAGATTGTGTGATGCATATCGTATAATCATGCCCACAGATACTTGAGGTGACAATGGAGTATCTAGGTGACATTAGGGTTTTGGTTGATTTGTGTCTTAAGGTGTTATTCTAGTACAAACTCTTGAATAGATTGATCCGAAAGAATAACTTTGAGGTGGTTTCGTACCCTACCATAATCTCTTCGTTTGTTCTCCGCTATTAGTGGCTTTGGAGTGACTCTTTGTTGCATGTCGAGGGATTTATATGTGATCTATCTATGTTATTATTGTTGAGAGAACTTGCACTAGTGAAAGTATGAACCCTATGCCTTGTTTCCTACCATTGCAATACCGTTTACGCTCACTTTTATCATTAGTTACCTTGCTGTTTTTATATTTTCAGATTACAAAACCTATATCTACCATCCATATTGCACTTGTATCACCATCTCTTCGCCGAACTAGTGCACCTATACAATCTACCATTGTATTGGGTGTGTTGGAGACA
Organism: Triticum aestivum; assembly: GCF_018294505.1. Classification (NCBI taxonomy): domain Eukaryota; kingdom Viridiplantae; phylum Streptophyta; class Magnoliopsida; order Poales; family Poaceae; genus Triticum; species Triticum aestivum. Next base: position 117,374,456 of record NC_057804.1, read on the forward strand.
CAAGAGACTCTTTGTTATTTGGTTGCAGGGTTGTTTGAGAGAGTCCATCTTCATCCTACGCCTCCCACGGATTGATAAACCTTAGGTCATCCACTTGAGGGAAATTTTCTACTGTCCCACAAACCTCTGCACTTGGAGGCTCAATAACGTCTACAAGAAGAAGGTTGTGTAGTAGACATCAAGCTCTTTTCTGGCGCCGTTGTCGGAGAGGCTAGGTAAGCGGCACTCACACCCCATCAATTAAGTTCTATTCTGGCGCCATTGCCGGGGAGGTGAGTGCTTGAAGGTATATCTTTAGATCTTGCAATCGAATCTTTTAGTTTCTTATTTTATCACTAATTTAGTTTATAAAAGAAAACTACAAAAAAATGGAATTGAGTTTGCCTCATACGCTTCATCTTTTTATTATCTTCCGTGAGTATGATGGAAAGGAAAAATGTGCTCAAGTGCTAGAAAAACAAGTCTATAAAATGTTTGGCACTAAATATTTGAATGATGAGCATGATTGCAATGTTGTTAGTATGAATTCCTTGAATATCCATGATGCTAATGATATGCAAAGCCACAAGCTTGGGGATGCTATGTTTGATGAAGATGATATGTTTAGTCCCCCAGGTTTTGATGAGAATATTTTTTATGATGAAAGCATGCCTCCTATTTATGATGATTATATTGATGAAAGTGGATTTGGAGAGGTCATGACTTTATTTAATGATGAATCCACTATTTCGAAAGAGGTTCCAATTCATTATGAGAACAAAGTTGCTATCTATGATGATTATTGTGATGACTTGTATGCTATTAAGAATAATGATAATCATGAAACTTGTCATCTTGATTTTTATTTTCAATTGGATTATGCTTCTCAAGATAGTTATTTTGTTGAGTTTGCTCCCACTACTATTAATGAGAAGAATTTTGCTTATGTGGAGAGTAGTAAATTTTCCTTACAAGTAGATCATGAAAAGAATGCTTTAGGTGCTGGTTATATTGTTGAATTCATTCATGATGCTACTGAAAATTATTATGGGGGAGGAACATATGCTTGTAGGAATTGTAATAATGTCAAGTTTCCTCTCTATGTGCTTCAAGTTTTGAACTTATGCTTGTTTTGCCTTCCTATGCTAGTTGATTATTGTTCCCATAAGTTGTTTCCTCACAAAATCCCTATGCATAGGAAGTGGGTTAGGCTTAAATGTGCTAGTCTTATGCTTCATGATGCTCCCATTATGTTTCAATTCTTATCTCTTATGTGAGCATCATTGTCATCATCATGCCTAGCTAGAAAGGCATTAAAGAAAAGCGCTTGTTGAGAGACAACCCAATATTTATCCTTACTGTTTTTGTGTGTTCACATGATTATGATACTATAGTAATCATGTTTTATAGCTTTTGTTTCAATAAAGTGCCAAGTAAGACCTTTAGGATAGCTTACGATGATAGTTGTGTTGATCCTGCTGAGAATCGGAAACTTTTGCATCCAGTAAATTAGTTTTGTTAATTCACATAAACGTTCTTCTGATCTGATTCGTTTTTCTCTGGATTGGTACACGAATTTCTTAGGACTTCCTAATTTGGTAGGATTTTTGGAGTTTCATAAGTATACGTTTGATACAGATTACTATAGACTGTTCTGTTTTTGACAGATTCTGTTTTCATTTTGTTGTTTACTTACTTTGATGAATCTATGAGTAGTATCGGAGGCTATGAACCATAGAGAAGTTGGAATGCAATAGATATTACATCAATATGAATTTAGAATGAGTTCATTACAGTACCTAAGTGGTGGTTTTATTTTCTTATACTAACAGAGCTTACGAGTTTTCTGTTGAGTTTTGTGTTGTGAATTTTTCAAGTTTTGGGTAAAGATTAGATGGACTATGGAATAAGGAGTGGCAAGAGCCTAAGCTTGGGTATGCCCAAGGCACCCCAGGGAAATATTCAAGGATGGACAAGAGCCTAAGCTTGGGTATGCCCCGGAAGACATCCCCTCTTTCGTCTTCGTTCATCGGTAACTTTACTTGGAGCTATATTTTTATTCGCCACATGATATGTGTTTTGCTTGGAGCATAATTTTATCTTGTTAGTATTTTCTTGCTATTATTTAGAATAATTTTTTGCCTCTATATTTTCAATAAAAATGTCAAGGATAGCCTTTGCCATGCTTATTTTGCAAGTATACATGTTGCTGTTTGAAAACAGAAAGTTAACTGCTGTTGCAAAAATTCCCTAGAAAAGTCAGAGAATGGTATAATGTTGAAACTTTTTGCATATTGAGCTCTGATAAATCTTGCATTCTTTATAGACTATACTGTTTTGGCAGATTGCTGTTATGGTTGCATTGTTTGCATATGTTTGCTTGTTTGATGATTCTATTTGAGGATAGGAGTATTAAATATGCAGAGGCATTTAGTATGCAATGCTGAATAATAATTTTAGTGATTTGTTACAGTAGAAGATGATAAGGTTTTGCATTGGTTTATACTAACCTATCTCACGAGTTCTTGTTAAGTTTGGTGTGGATGAAGCTTTTGAGAAATAGAGAAACCATGATATGAGAGGAATTAAGGAGACACAAAAGCTCAAGCTTGGGGATGCCCAAGGCATCCCGAGATAATATTTCAAGAAGTCTCAAGCATCCAAGCTTGGGGATGCGCCGGTAGGCATCCCACCTTTCTTCTTCAACAACTATCGGTTAGTATCGGTTGAGCCTAAGTTTTTGCTTCTTCACATGAGTTGTGCTATCCTTGCAATGCCATTTTATTTTGCTTTGCTTGCTGTTTGAATAAAGTACTTAAGATCTGAAATTCTTAAATGAGAGAGAGTCTTCACATAGTTACATAATTATTTAGCTACTCATTGATCTTCACTTATATCTTTTTGGAGTAGTTTGTCATTTACTCGTGTGCTTCACTTATATCCTATGAGTAAATGATTGAATGAGTTGAATGTCATAAATTTGAAATTATATATGTCTCATTTGCTTATCCCATGGGGAGTAATGACTTCACATGTAAGAAGTAGATGTTGTAAATTTATTGAAGGTTAGCAAGCATTGTATTGGTCATTTGAACAATTCATGAAAGAATATTGAAGGAAGAGAGATTTTACATCTAAATACACTATCCCAGACATCTTTTATATTTGTGAGCACTCATTAAGTATGACATGCTAAAGAGTTTATGTTGGACAAGGAAGACAACGTAATGGGTTATGTTTTCTCACATCTCAGTTAAAGTATATTGTCATGGATCATTCAAACATGTCGAGCTTTCCTTTCCCCCTCATGCTAGCCAAATTCCATGCACCAAGTAGAGATACTACTTGTGCTTCCAAATATCCTTAAACCCAGTTTTGCCACGAGAGTCCACCACACCTACCTATGGATTGAGTAAGATCCTTCAAGTAAGTTGTCATCGATGTAAGCAATAAAAATTGCTCTCTAAATATGTATGATATATTAGTGGGAAGAAAATAAGCTTTATACGATCTTGTTATGGAAGCAATAAAAGCGACGGACTGCATAATAAAGGTCCATATACAAGTGGAAATATAAAGTGACGTTCTTTTGCATTAAGATTTTGTGCATCCAACCATAAAAGCGCATGAAACCTCTGCTTCCCTCTGCGAAGGGCCTGTCTTTTACTTTATGTCTTTTACTTTATGCAAGAGTCAAGGTGATCTTCACCTTTCCCTTCTTCATTTTATCCTTTGGCAAGCACCTCGTGTTGGAAAGATCCTCATATATATCCAATTGGATGTAAGTTAGCATGAACTATTATTGTTGACATCACCCAAAGGTGAATACGTTGGGAGGCAACACTATAAGCCCCTATCTTTCTCAGTGTCCAATTAAAACTCCATAACCATTAGTATTGCGTGAGTGTTAGCAATTGTAGAAGACTATATGATAGTTGAGTATGTGGAGTTTGCTAAATCAAAGCTCTGACATAGACCTTCCTGAAAATAGGATGCATTGTAATTGTTTGATGACTGAGAATGAAGTTGGCTAGTTTTCAAGAAAGTTTATGATCTATGCTTTAACATGTGAATTGCTTGTTACTTGATCGTGAGATGTCTTATGAGATGAACTACTATTATGACATATAATCATGCTAGAAAAGGTGATTGAAATTATCATTGATCAAACTTGTGCACCTGCTAGCATTCAAACTTCATAAATTCTTTCTTTTATCATTTACCTACTCGAGGACGAGCAAGAATTAAGCTTGGGGATGCTGATACGTCTCCAACATATCTATAATTTATTAAGCATTCATGCTATTTTATTATCTGTTTTGAACGATTACGGGCTTTATTATACACTTTTATATTACTTTTGGGACTAACCTACTAACCGGAGGCCCAACCCATATTGTTGTTTTATTGCTTGTTTCAGTATTTCGAAGAAAAGGAATATCAAACGGAGTCCAAACGGAATGAAACCTTCGGGAGCGTGATTTTTGGAACGAACATGATCCGGGAGACTTGGAGTACAAGCCAGGGAATCTTCAAGGAGGCCAAGAGATAGGAGGGCGCACCCACGCCCCTGCGCGTGCCCCCTGTCTCGTGGGCCCCTCGAGGCTCCCCCGACCGACTTCTTTCGCCTATATATTCCCTTATACCCTAAAACCATCGAATACAAGATAGATCGGGAGTTCCGCCTCTGCAAGCCTCTATAGCCACCAAAAACCTCTCGGGAGCCCGTTCCGGCACCCTGCCGGAGAAGGGGAATCCCTCACCGGTGGCCATATTATTATCCTGGCGCTCTCCATGACGAGGAGGGAGTAGTTCACCCTCGGGCAGAGGGTATGTACCAGTAGCTATCTGTTTGATATCTCTCTCTCATGTTCTCTCTATGGCACGATCTTGATGTATCGCGAGCTTTGCTATTATAGTTGGATCTTATGATGTTTCTCCCCCTCTACTCTCTTGTGATGAGTTGAGTTTTCCTCTTGAAGTTATCTTATCGGATTGAGTCTTTAAGGATTTGAGAACACTTGATCTATGTCTTGTCGTGCTTATCTATGGTGACAATGGGATATCACGTGATCCACTTGATGTATGTTTCGGTGATCAACTTGCGGGTTCCGGCCATCAACCTATGCATAGGGGTTGTCACACATTTTTCATCTTGATTCTCCGGTAGAAACTTTGGGGCACTCTTTGAAGTACTTTGTGTTGGTTGAATAGATGAATCTGAGATTGTGTGATGCTTATCGTATAATCATGCCCACAGATACTTGAGGTGATAATGGAGTATCTAGGTGACATTAGGGTTTTGGTTGATTTGTGTCTTAAGGTGTTATTCTAGTACGAACTCTTGAATAGATTGACCCAAAAGAATAACTTTGAGGTGGTTTTGTACCCTACCATAATCTCATCGTTTGTTCTCTGCTATTAGTGGCTTTGGAGTGACTCTTTGTTGCATCTCGAGGGATTGTTATATGATCTATCTATGTTATTATTGTTGAGAGAACTTGCACTAGTGAAAGTATGAACCCTATGCCTTGTTTCCTACCATTGCAATACCGTTTACGCTCACTTTTATCATTATTTACCTTGCTGTTTTTATATTTTCAGATTACAAAAACCTATATCTACCATCCATATTGCACTTGTATCACCATCTCTTCGCCGAACTAGTGCACCTATACAATCTACCATTGTATTGGGTGTGTTGGGGACACAAGAGACTCTTTGTTATCTGATTGCAGGGTTGTTTGAGAGAGACCATCTTCATCCTACGCCTCCCACAAATTGATAAACCTTAGGTCATCCACTTGAGGGAAATTTGCTACTGTCATACAAACCTCTGTACTTGGAGGCCCAACAACGTCTACAAGAAGAAGGTTGTGTAGTAGACATCAGTGTGATGTTGATCAATTTGAAGTGGTTCAAGATTCTCTGGATCAACAGTTTCACACCAATGTTCAGGCTGACATCTGCACCTCTATTGTCCTTGGAAAGGGTTCGTCTCTGCACCACTTCATTGACTTTGATTATATTCAGAGACATCCCGTGAAGTATTCGGGTGCCATTGAGCTCATTGAGTCATCTGGACTTGCTGCTCCGTTTGCCTTTCAGCATGATTTTAATCAGGCTGCAATCCATCAGTTTTATTGCACTTGCTTCTTTGCTACTAACAAGACCGTCACCAGATGACCTCTGACACCGAGTTCACTGCCTCTTATGCTAAATTTGTCGCTGCCCTTGGGTTTTCGGACACTGGATTCAAGATCCATAAAGAGGATCCAAATCACAAACCCAAAGGGGTTGAGGCGTGTGGCTATCTCCTAAAGGGAATTGCTATCTCCTAAAGGGAATTGATGAACTAACTAAGGAGGAAAAGCTAAAGGATCTGAATCAAGTGTCCATTTGGAGATATTCTTACTACATTCATGCAGGCTCTTATTGAGAGCGTGGCTCCTTTCTCCCTTGTCAGCACCCATGTGCATGAGAAGTGGATTATTCCTCCTCACATGGACAATGATTTTGCTCCAAAAGGTTCCTCCAAGTCTGCTCCTGCTCGTAGGTCTTCCGCTAGTTCCCATCCTGCTCATCCCAGCTCAGCGCCCTTTGGGCGTTTTGCTCACTTTATCGGCAAGTCTCACTCTGCCATGATGAAGGCCTTCTCCTTCAACTGCACACATAACCATGATGTTGTCACTCGCTTGATCACTTCCAAGAATGCCTTGAAGTCTCATCTCCGTGACTTTGGGGCTACTGATGTGAGTGAGGATGAGCGCCTCCCAGCTGCTCCTCCTTCTGACTTCGGTTTTCCTTTGGGGCCTGAGTGGGCTGATTTCCTCGACGAAGCTGGTGGAAGTGGAGCTCCAGATGATGATGATGATGATTACCTGTGATTGTCTGTGGGTTCTCAATGCCCCTTTTGGGTAGTTTTTGCCAAGGGGGAGAACTAGTTCTAGCCCTTCTATTCATGTTGCTCGTATGTTGAACCATTTACCTTGAGTGGGTGTATGACTTTATATCTATGTCTTATGATGTGATGTTGAACTTATTGAACCTCTATGATCTATGAATGTTGAGATATTATGATATTATGTGGTTGCGCTTATATGATGATGGTTTTTATTTGGTTCTTGTGATATTTTTCTCATAGATTCTAGATTGGTTGTCTCTATGAGGGGGCTCTCCATATAATGATGCAATAATTATGGTTGAGAGGGGGAGCTCTTAAATAAATATGTCTTAAAGCATAGAGCAACTTGATTTTTGTTGTGTTATGAGTATATTGTCATCAACTATCAAAAAGGGGGAGATTGAAAGTGCAATCATGCGCCCTAAATATTATTTTGATGTTGATGACAACATACTCATAGGGGCCGTTTGGTTCAGTGGCTATCCTTAGATGGGATGGGGATATCCAGTTTTTTGAAGGATACCACCTATTTGCTTTGAAGGCAGCGAAGGATATGGATAGCCAAGATGCTTGGAATATTCCTCTAAAAACTGGTTAACGAGAGCTACCAAAATATGTCGGACGAGGGCAGCCATGCGCACTTCACCTCGCCCGCGTCTCATGCAAAACGTTTTTCTCCCCAACGAAACCCATCTCTTCCCCCTGCTCTCCTCGCTTTCTCGGTCACTGCTGGCGGCGGTGGCTGATTTCTTTGCGGCGTCGGCCAGAGAAGCACAAAGGCGGCAGTCCTCGCCCTCTCCCCTTTTCCCTGTCTATCTGGGATCTATCACCCATCCCATGCGCGGTGTGGAGGCGGCAGCCTCGGCATCTGACGACGTGGAGGCTACAGCTCGAGCGCATCCTCCGATTCCCCTCTCTGAAATTCTACTCTTTGATGTGTTCCACTTGTTCCTCTACTCTATGAACTACGGATGAACTACAACTGTTCCTCATCTCCCCTTGATTTGCTTTTCTCTCTGAACTGCAACTTGTTCCACTACAAAAAAATACACTTCCGTGATGATACATGTTTGTCACAGTAGGTCGCGTTTTTTGTCATGCATGTACATTCATGACGATTTTATGACAGAATCAAGATAGTCATACCTGTGCTGTCATAGAAGTGTTACATGACATTACCAAAATTATCATCACGGAAGTGTCCACTTCCATGATGATAAATCGCGTGTCACAGAAGTGCTTTCGTCAAGGGTGACCGACACGTGGCATCCACCGTAACGGAATGCCATGAAGCTATTGGGTCGTATTTTGGATCCGATAACCCGTTAACAACCCTGACCAATGGGAAATTTCCACGTGTAAAATTCTGATTGGCCGAAGGGAACACCTGTGAACTCGTTAGTGGGCCAGATGTCGCCCGTCCACTGGAGGGGACATGCCTATGATACGTCGACACGTGGCTGGGCCCAACAGAGGCCCATATAGGTTAAAAATGCCAGCCCAGTCAAAGGCCCATAGTACTTAATCAGGTACTAGTGGGCCAGGCCAATAACGGCCTGCTTAATAGAGGCCCATTTATGGCCCGAAGCCAGATCTGGCCCATTAATTTTTCGCCCAATATTTGGGCCCATTTACGGCCCGAAGCCAGATCTGGCCCGTTAATTGTTCGCCCAATATTTGGGCCCATTTGCGGCCCGAAGCCAGATCTGGCCCGTTAATTGTTCGCCGAATATTTGGGCCCAACTACAGCCCAGTGGCTTTTGGCCTGTTAGAGGCCTGATGTAGACATGGGCCCATTTCAGCCCGGTGTGACTTTTGGCCTAGGAATGGCCCGTGCTGCCCATGGGCCATATATGGTCCGACGGGACATCGGGCCCACTAACAGCCCGTGCTAAAGGTGGCAACAGTTAAGCCCAACGTGACTTTGGGCCTGTTAAAGGCCTGTCGTGCAATTCGGCCCGTTGATGCATGTACTAAGCTTTCGGCCTCTTAAAGGCCCATGATATGAGTGGGCCAACTAAGGCCCGAGATATGTTTCGGCCTGGTAACAGCCCGTTAGCTAACTGGGCCCAAAAAGGCCCGGACTACATTTCGGCCTGCTGAAGGCCGTCGACGACTAGTGAAAATTGAGGCCCAACATGCATTTTGGCCTGCTAAAGGCCTGTGGTTTCATCTTGGCCGTAACAGGCCAGTACAATATTCAGCCTGTTAATGGCCCAACGCTACCCCGGCCAAACTTAGCGTTGGGTCGACAAAAGGCCCAACTAAAATATAGGCCGGTGTAAGTTTGGGCCTGGCGAACTGTGTGAAGGCCCCAATCATTCGGGCCCAAGAAAGACGCAGGCTGGCCCAATTGTGGCCCGCTAAAAACCTGGCCCGTTAGAGTCGAATGTTTCGGCCCGGTCGGCTACATCTGATTTTTTCAGAACTAGTAGGAATTAAGAACAAACCTACTCTATACAATAAAGAAATTACGGCATAGTAACTAAGAATAAACCTACACTATACAATAAAGGATTTAAGGTATATTGCATCCACTAGGCATCGAAGTTCGCCACTAGTGATCATAAACCGCAACGAAGAAGCAGATTACAAAAACTGGGCACCATTGCAGTGTAACAAGATAATACTAAATTGAGACCACTTCCAAGACAGTTCAAGAAAGGTTAGCCCTGCGGAGGAACTGATGCACAAGCTGCTGAGCAAGGCTGTGAGACCGGCCTAGCACGTCGGTCATAGCTTCCAGGTGTAGCTGTTTAGCGATGAGGTTCTCATTGGTATTCTTCATAATCTTTCTTAGAGATAGGACTTCAAGTCGAAGTTGAGTTGCAGAATGCCTTCCTGCTAGAACTTGGGACTGAAGAAGTCGAACTGATTCAGACAACGAATTCTGTGAGCTTGTTTGACTGTTAGTCTCAAGTAACTTGAACACTGCATCAAGACAAGACTTTGGGGTTGTCTCGCTATCTCCAAGATGTTTTGCCTCCTTTGCTGCAATATATGTTGGGTTTGTCTCACAATCTTCAGCAGACTTGTGCATGCCATCAGGCATATCACCCTGAAACGAAGCATAGAGATGACAGGTTTTGCACGTGTATAAACAAAGATGATAACTGTGCTGTCAATTCTATCCAATTTCAAATTAGAAAATAAAGAGTAAGTTCAAAATATCAATAGCATAATTTGGCATTGTTCATAATGTGGGGAGCTTCACCACACTATTGGATTACCATGTCAACATAACAAGCATAGATGAAGGGCAAAGAAAATCATTGTATCTATTTTGGATAATGTGCATGGCATGTTGTTCATATCATCAGCCACATCAGTAAGATAAAACAGGAGATGACAAGGCGCAAATGTGGGCTGTGTCGGGGAGGCTCATTCCACCAACACCTATGGGGACAGGGCCCCTTTCGGTTCGGTGGGGGGCGGAGGCCGCACAAAGAGCGGATCGAGGCGGTACACGCGAGCGGTTTTTACCCAGCTTCGGGCCGCACGGATGCGTAAAACCCTACTGCTGCTTGTTTGTGTGTATTGAATTCTTGCTCAGGAGCGATGGACGCTGCCAGACTGAGCGTGAGAGTGTTTCTGGTGTTTCGGATGAGCCGAACCGGCCGAACCTCTTCTACGTTGCGCCTGGGCCTCCTTTTATACTTTCAAGGGGTCACCGACAGGTGGCAACGTAGACAAGAAGGGTAAAAATGGAAAAGGATGCGGTAGGTGCAGCTACCGCTACTGTAGATACAGTGCACCCTACCTAACTCTGACGGCAGGGGACAAGGGCATTAAATGCCTGTCTGAGTTGCCTAAACAGTGCAAAAAGTGACCGTTAGGAGCGCCACCGTTTGCCACGATGGCCTTCTCTTCATCTCCGCTTGCCACCGCGCACCCCTAGCTGCACAGCCTCCTGCCACGTGTGCTTGGGAGAGTCCTAGAGCGACACGTTAGCAGGTGTGCTGGAGCGCGGGCACGAACTGGGATTTTCCCTCGGCAAGCTCCTTGCCGTGGTCGTCGTCTTGTCGTGTTTGGGAGCTTGTCGCTCACCGGGCCTTGCCGGGACGCAGGGCGCGTCGCGGCAAGCTTTCTTGGTATGCCTTGAGTGGCCTTCCCGGCAAGCTCCTCTTGCCGGGGTCTTGTCTCTTCCCGGCAAGCTCCTCTTGCCGAGGCCTGGGTTGGCCTTCCCGGCAAGCTCCTCTTGCCGGGGCCTTGGTCGGCCTTCCCGGCAAGCTCCTCTTGCTGGGGCCTTGGTTTGAGTACTTTGTTCTTGAATGGTCTTCAAGGGAACCACGGAGGGTCTTGGCGGTCACCCGGCAAGCCTTGCCGCGGGATGCTACGACTGCCCGTGCACAAGTTCGGGGTACTAGGGTACCCCTACTCTAGTACACCGACAGGAGCCCCCGGGCCTGGGCCATACACGGTGCCGAGCGCTGTTGGGCCAGGCCCAAAACAGTGCACGGGCACGCGCGGCCTAGGTGACGCCGCATATCTCTCCGCTCCCACCGTGCACGCTCAGAACGGCACGCGTCAAACGCGGCATCGTGGGTGACACGGGCGGCGTGCACGGGGCTAAGCCCCTCAAGCATGCGTCAGGCCACGATGATGGGGACGGTTCACGCCCTCCTCCCTAAACGGAGGTAGGCGTGGGGGCGTGGTGCATTTACTGGACGGGGCCGGTGCGCGGTTTTCGGGACGTCCACTCCCCGCGATCACGGGGCGGAGCGAGGCCGCCTCATCCTTCGCCTTGGTTCTACATCTCCGCCACGCGACTCCCATGCGCTTGGGGTTGCGGACGGTGGAAGTGGGAAACTGGGCCGTCGCGAGCAGAGGCAGCGGGTTGGCCTCGACTCCCTGCTCTTCCCGTGCCTTGATTCGCTGAGCGGGGCGGCCGAGCCCCCACCTCGCTCCTTTATAAAGAGCGGGAGGGGAGCACAGAAACCCGCACTGTCTCATCTCCTCCTTTCTTCAGCTTCAGCTCCCCTTTCTCTCATTCGCCATGGAGAAAGGGAACCCGGGCCCTTCATCGGTGGCGGCGAGGGTCACCGCCAGACAGCGCATCTCTCCCTCTCCCGCGCCTGTGGTGGCAGAGCTAGCCATAAGGGGAAGAGGCAAGGGGCGAGGTCGCGGACGAGGTCGAGGACGAGGTCGAGGCACTCGGGGAAGAGGCGGGCGGGGCAGCGCGCCAGCTTCGCCTCCGCCGGCGGCTCCTCCCCCCACGGCGGTCCATATAGGGGACGACCCTTGCGAGTTCTTCGTCAAGCTGCGCCGGGCGCCTCATCGTCGCCTCCGGCTTCCAGCTCCGTTTGCGCGCGCGATGGAGTTGGACCCGCCCGAGACACTGAGACTGCACATGAGGGGCTGTGAGATCAGCGGCACGCGAGTCCACGTTGTATTCCCAGCCCCTACTGTGATGTATCTTGATCGAGGGTGGAAGACTTTCGCCCATATCCACAGCCTGATGGAGGGGTTTACCCTCCATTTTAAGTTGATGGAGGGCGATCTCCTCTCCGTCAAGGTCTTCGGGTGCTTCGGCACTCGGGCGAAGTGCTGCGTGGACAGCTCCTCCGACAGCGAAGGCTCCTCCTCGAGCGAGAGTGACAAGGTGGAGAGCGACAGCGACGACGAGGGTAGCGGGCGGCAGGGTAGCGGGTCCGACTAGGCATCGGGCGCCGCTTCGCGCGGCACCGGCGACCCCATCATCCGTGTCGCCGGCTCCTTGAACTCCCCGGGGTCGTCTCCTTGGGCGGCTAGCGTAGGGAGGCTGCGGAAGGGGAAGAGGGCTAGCGACAAGGCCATCAGGTCGGAGTACAAGGGCGTGGTGCCCTCGACAGCATGCTGACGTCCTGCCGCCCCATCTTCGAGCCCCGCTTCCAGCGCCGCCATCGCCGTCCAGCCTTCGGACGGCCCCCGGGATGTTCTCTTGGTGTCTTCTGGCACCCGTAGCTCGCTTAGGCGCTCCTTTTGCCCTTTTCGCCTCCTTGACCTGCCTCCTGAAGAGAGGGACAGGAAAGGGATTACGGGCATCTTATCTTTTTTTAATTTGTAAGCCTTCGGGCCTTAGCTGTATCTAGAACTTGTAATCCTCTCTTTCATATTTTTCATCCTCTATGGACTGTACCTGAGTGGGATGTTTTTTTAATGAAAAGGGGATGCTTGCCAGGTTATTTGTCTCGTGAGTTGAACCCACGCCAAGGAGCAAATCCTTGGTGTCCCTCGGACAGACATTTCATCTCCCGGCAACAGGCCCTGCCGCCTTCCCACGTCGCTCGACCTCTCTCACGCCTTTGACGGAGGCGGGAACGAGGTGGGTGCGGTCTCCTCATTTCATCCCTTTGCTGCCGCGACTACGACCAAACTTGGCCCCGGGAACGAGCCCCAGGGCCTAGAGTTGAGGGAGCACAGCAGTTTTCGGGAAGAAACGCGGTTTCGCATTCCCCAGTCCATAAGACGATGCATGATGAGGGATGAAAGACTTATCTGATATTGCAGCCCCCGGCAACTCTGGTTTGCCGTGGACGATTCTTGGCACTCGCAGCCCCCATCGATACTGGCTTGCCGGGGCCCAAGTGCCGGCGCGCCCTTCTTCTCCTTTTCGTCCTCAAGCAGTCTGGCTAGGATATGCGAGCCCTGCGAACGAAAGAGAAGCAAAAGGACGGACACCCGACCTCTAGCGTAGCTTAGGCCGTCCGTTTTCTTCTTTTCTTGTCGCTGCCAGTCATGTCATGGGAACACTTTATTAGAGGCGCGACAAGTTAATTTTGTAATATAACTCTATCTTAGGCAAAAAATTGCTGTGTTACTTCCTTTACTCGACTCTTGGCTTTGTATGGCTCTGCCCTACACTTTCTAGGGAAACTTGCCGGTGCAGGTACCCTTGCCGCGAGCGCCGAGTGCGGAACTTCAGCAGCCTGCTGGCGGGGTCGCTACCGACAAGCAACCTTGTCGCAACTAGTTGCAGCTCACTTAAGTTGTTGAGCGGACTCGAAACAAAGTAAGGGCGCTAGCGGCTCACTTAAGTTGCTGAGCGGACTCGAAGCAAAGTAAGGGCGCTAGCAGCTCACTTAAGCTGTTGAGCGGACTCGAAACAAAGTAAGGGCGCAACTAGCTACGAGTTGGTTCCTCCGCGCACAGGTTTTCCATACAAAGCACGGTCGTTCAAGGAAAATAACTCAAAAACTTAAAAAACTGATTGCTCAAGCTTTAGCAACTTAGCTTTTCTGTCGTCTGCTTCCCGGCAAGGAGAAACTTTCTTGAACGGCCTGGTCCACACCATTATCTTCTCCTTCCCCCCCGGTAAACCTTGTGGGCGAGGGAACCTTCCTTCTTTTGAGAAAGAAACAGAGAAATAAAGTAATGATATGGAGCGTTGGGCTCGCTATCGCTTACCGGGGTCTGGTGCTGCACAAAGTGTCAGATAACATATGCGAAAAAATGATTATAGCATAAAAAACTGACAAGATGTGCGGGGCACATGAGCTTTACTGGTGCACGGGGTCTGCGCCCGGCTTTGTACAAAGGATTACATGCAACAGCGGCAAGACTTGTACAAAAGGTGGTTGCCGGAAAAGCTTCCGGCAACCGCGCCTTACGGGTAAAACTTACGAAGATGTTCAATGTTCCAGGAGTTGCTCACCGGAATGCCATCTTCGGTCTCAAGGCGGACAGTGCTGGGCCTAGTGACTCGTTTCACCCGATAAGGGCCTTCCCACTTCGGCGTCAACTTGTTGGAATTCTTGGCGGACTGAACACACCGAAGAACAAGGTCGCCTTCCTCGAAGCTCCTGGCTTTAACTTTGCGGGTATGGTAGCAACGCAAAGCTTGCTGGTAGCGAGCGGCTCGCACAGCAGCCTGGAGACGGTCTTCCTCAAGGAGCAGCGCGTCATCTTGTCGCAGCTGCTCTTGCTCGAGCTCATCATAAGCGAGCACTCGAGGCGACCCGTAAACGAGTTCCGTGGGGAGAACTGCCTCTGCTCCATAGACTAGAGCAAAGGGTGTCTGGCCAGTGGCTCGATTTGGCGTCGTCCTGATCGACCAAAGAACCACCGACAGCTCCTCAATCCAGTTTCTTCCGCACTTGTGCATCCTGTCGAAAGTTCTGGTCTTGAGGCCTCACAGCACTTCAGCATTTGCCCGCTCCGCTTGACCGTTGCTTCTCGGGTGAGCAACAGAAGCGAAGCAGATCTTGGCGCCATGATCTTGGACGTACTGCATGAAGGTGCGGCTCGTAAATTGAGTGCCGTTGTCGGTGATGATCCTGTTAGGGATCCCGAAACGGCAAACAATCGACCTGAAGAACTTGACTGCTGACTGTGCTGTCACCTTCCTCACTGGCTCTACTTCCGGCCACTTTGTGAACTTGTCGATTGCAACGTACAAGAACTCAAAGCCCCCGACAGCTCGGGGGAAGGGGCCGAGGATGTCGAGCCCCCAGACCGAAAATGGCCAGGATAAAGGGATCGTCTGGAGAGCTTGAGCTAGCTGGTGTATCTGCTTGGAATGGAACTGGCACGCTTCACACTTGGTTACTTGTGCAGTTGCATCCTGGAGGGCTGTCGGCCAGAAGAAGCCTTGTCGGAATGCTTTGCCGGCAAGTGCTCTTGCGCCAGTGTGGTGACCACATATGCCTCCATGTATCTCTGCCAACAACTGTTGTCCATCTTCCCGGCGAATGCACTTCAATTTCACACCGTTGAGTCTTATTCTGTACAGTGTGTTGTCGACAAACTTGTACATACTTGACTGCCGGGCTACTCTTTCAGCTTCTTCTTGCTCTTCGGGAAGCTCTCCTGTCTGAAGGAAACGGACAATCTGCTGCGCCCATGCTGGAGCTTGTGGCTCGACAACAAGGACTAAAGGCGTATCTGTTGCTGCGGGAACATCCGCTTCTACGGAAAGAACCTGCGGCTCTGCCGGAGCGTGATATTCCTCGGCAAGCTTGCCGGAGCAAAACTTGTCCGGAGCGTCTGCTTCAACGGAACAAACCAAGAGGTTCGCCGGAGCAAACTGCTCCTCAACACTCTTGGCGTCGATCTTGGGGACCTTCTTGGCGGCGGCTTCGGGAAGCTCTGCCGGAAAGTAGTCACCAGAAACCAACTCCCTCTTCTTATTCTGTCCAGTTGATGGTGTCACGGATGGTTGAGTCAGCTTGAGCACAAAGATCCCTGGTTCCACAGGTAACTTTAGTGCAGCGCACTTTGACAGGCCATCAGCAATGTCGTTCTGAGCTCGTGGAACGTGTTCCATTTGCAGGCCGTCAAAGTGTTCTTCTAGCTTTCTCACTTCATCAACATAAGCTTCCATCAATGGACTCTGGTAGTTCTTGTTCACTTGGCGGACGACAAGTTGCGAGTCACCCCTTACAATGAGTTTCTTGATCCCAAGGTCGGCTGCGATTCTGAGGCCGGCAAGCAAACCCTCATACTCTGCGGTATTGTTCGTTGCTTGCTCCTTGGGAAAGTGCATCTGGACTACGTACTTGAGGTGCTCTCCGGTGGGTGCGATAAGCAGCACGCCAGCACCGGCGCCTTGTAGCGAGAAGGCACCATCAAAGTACATCAGCCACTCTTTGCTTGTCTCCTTGACGGGGATGCTCGTTTCTGGAATTTCTTCATCTGGAGTTGGCGTCCACTCTGCTATGAACTCTGCCAATGCCCTGCTTTGGATCGTTGCGGTGCTCTCAAACTTGAGGCCAAAGCTTGACAGTTCCAATGCCCACTCGACAATCCTGCCTGTTGCTTCTGGATTCTGCAGTATCCTCTTCAGCGGAAAGCGAGTGACAACTGTGATCTCGTGTGCCTGGAAGTAATGGCGCGGCTTTCTCGAGGCCATGAGAAGGCCGAAAAGCAATTTTTGCACACCAGAGTACCTCGACCTAGCCCCCTGGAGAAGGGAGCTGACAAAGTAAACTGGGCGCTGCACCATCTTCTTCTGCACCTCCTTGCACGTCTGCGCAGACTCAACTTTGTCAGGGCCAGAGCTTGTCGGAGAAGCCCCCTGCTTGTCGCTGGATTCACTTGTCGCTGTCGCTGGCTCATCATCCGCCTCCCTCTCTGCTACTAACGCAGCACTAACCACTTGATTGGTTGCCACTAGGTAGAGCAGCAACTTCTCTTGCGGCTTAGGTGCAACAAGTATTGGAGTGGAGGACAGGTACCTCTTCAAGTCCTGCAGCGCGGCCTCCGCTTCCGGAGTTCATTTCATTGGACCTGCCTTTTTCAATATTTTGAAAAACGGCAGGGCGCGCTCAGCAGACTTAGAGATAAACCTGCTGAGAGCAGCCACGCAACCGGCAAGCCTTCGCACATCCTTGACGCGCTTCGGTGCTTCAATCTGCTCGATGGCCTTGATCTTGTCGGGGTTGGCTTCAATTCCCCGCTGAGATACAAAGAACCCGAGAAGCTTGCCGGAAGGGACTCCAAACACGCACTTCTCAGGATTGAGCTTGAGGTTGATCTTGCGCAGATTTGCAAAAGTTTCATCTAAATCTTGGATCAGGGTAGCCTTGTCCTTGCTCTTGACCACTATATCATCCATGTAGGCTTCCACATTTCTGTGTATCTGTGTCTCAAAAGCGACATGGACTACCCTTGCAAATGTTGAACCAGCATTCTTCAACCCAAAGGGCATCAGTACAAAACAGTATGTGCCGCAAGGGGTGATAAATGCGGTTTTTTCCTCATCTTCTTCTGCCATGAAGATCTGATGGTATCCTGAGTATGCATCAAGAAATGAAAGCAAATCACATCCAGCTGTGGAGTCAACAATCTGGTCAATGCACGGCAAGGGAAATGGATCTTTGGGACAAGCTTTATTGACATCAGTGAAGTCTATACAAAGCCTCCATTTCCCGTTCGCCTTGCGCACGACTACAGGATTGGCCAACCACGTGGGATGGAGCACTCCTCTGACAAGGCATGCTGCTTCCAATTTCCTGATCTCTTCTGCAATGAACTCTTGGCGCTCCACTGCCTGCTTCCTGACTCTCTGCTTGACGGGCCGCGCATAAGGACAGACGGCTAGGTGGTGCTCAATTACTTTCCTGGGAACACCGGGGATATCAGACGGTTGCCATGCAAACACGTCGACATTCGCCCGCAGGAAAGCAACGAGCGCGCTTTCCTATTTGGGGTCAAGCGTGGCACTGATGGTGAAGGTACCACCAGTGCCGTCCTCCTTGGCGGACACCTTCTTGGTCTCAGGTGGAGCTGCCATCGTCTTCTTGCACTTGCCGGTGGAGCTCGATGGTGCGTCCTTGACGGTAGCGCAGCACTCCGAAGAGGTGCGCTTGCCGGAGTGGGCATCCGAGCTCTTGCCGGACTTTGTCTTCTTCTTTCCCCCGGGAGCTTCAGCGGCAAGTATGTTGTGATCAGCTGCGGCTGCTGCTTCCCGGTAGATCTTGTCGACGCAGATAAGGGCATCTTTCTTGTCGCCGGGGACAGAGATGACACTTATCGGGCCTGGCATCTTGAGCATGTTGTATGCATAGTGAGAGGCTGCCATAAACTTGGCGAGCGTTGGACGGCCAAGGATCCCATTGTAGGGCAATGGAAAATCGGCAACGTCAAATGTGACCCTCTCAGTTCTGAAATTCATCTCGCTGCCAAATGTGACCGGCAGCGCGATCTTTCCCTTCGGCTTGCTTCTTCCCGGGCTGATTCCTTGGAATGTGCCGGTCTCCTCGAGCTCGCTGTCAGGAATCTGGAGTTTCTGAAGGACCGCGGAGGAGATCAGATTCAAGCCGGCCCTGCCGTCAACTAGCATCTTCGTGACCTTGAGGTTGCGGATAGTTGGTGAAACCAACATCGGCAACACCCGACCGCAGTTACGCGATCAGGGTGATCCTCAATGTCGAAGATGAGAGGCGTGCTGGACCATTTCAGAGGCTTGTGTGACTCTATGGATGGCTCTGCTGCATTCACTTCCCGCATCCACTGCTTGAGTTGGCGGTGCGAAGTATGCAGAGAGGCGCCACCGTCAACACACATGACCTCTGTGGCTTTCTGAAATTCCTGCTCGTCGGTCTCGTCATCATCCATGTCTTCGTCATCGTCGTCGTCTTCATCCTTGTCGCGGCCGCGGGGAGGTCTGTCTCCTTGCCGCTGCTTGGCCTTGCCGCGGCGTCCTCCTCGGCCGGGACGTTTCTTGCCGGATCCACCAGCACCTTCCTGGGCCTTCTCCTTGTCGCGTCGCTCGTATTCAACTTTCTGTTGCTCAACAAGCTGTTCGACTTTCTTGCAGCTCTGGAGATCGTGGCCCTTGGTGCGGTGGATCTTGCAATACTGCTTGCCGGAGCCGTCCTGCTTGTCGGCGGCCGCCACAGGCTGGGCCTCCTTGCCGAAGCCACCATCTTTAGTTTCCTTGGAGCCACCTTCGTTGCCGGACTGCTCGACAGCTAGCACTTCCTTGCCCTTTTTCCTTCTGTTGTTCCACCGCCGGCCTTTCTTTGCCGGGGCGGCATCCTCACTGTCAGATCCTCCTGCTCCTGTATCCTCTCCGGGGAGCCTCCTCCCCTCTTCAGCGCGTGCACACTTGTCGGCCAGGGCGTAAAGCTCATTGACCTCTCTGATCTTACACATCGCCATCTCCTCCCTCATCCTTCAGTTTCGCACGTTCTGATGGAACGCGCTGATGATTGCGGCGGGGTGGACGTCTGGGATGTTGTGCTGCACACGGCTGAATCTCTGAATGTACTTGCGCAGTGGTTCTCCTTCCTTCTGGGCGAGCAGATGAAGATCGCTCTCTTGGCCATGTGGCTTGTGGCCGCCTGTAAAGGCGCCGACAAACTGATGACATAAATCTGCCCAAGAGGAGATGGAATTGTCCGGCAAGTGCATGAGCCAGGACCTGACGTTGGGCTTGAGTACCAGCGGGAAGTAGTTGGCAAGGATCTTGTCGTCCCGTCCCCCGGCAGCCTGCACCGCGATGGTGTAGATGCTGAGAAACTCCGACGGATGCGTCTTGCCGTCGTACTTCTCTGGTACGTCTGGTTTGAAATTCTTTGTGCTGGGCCACTGGACTTGCCGCAGCTCACGGGTGAACGCAGGACAACCTACCGCGTATGGCAGATCGCCTGGTTCCCCTGGCGCATGCATGTCAATAGAGGGCCCAACGCGCTTGTCGGATTGACGTCGCGCTTCTCTTCGGCGCTCGATGCGGGTTCGAGCGTCTTCTTGTTGTCGTTCATGGAGAACTTGGCGCTGGTCGCGACGAGCTCGCGGGTCCGACGACGCGGTGGAGCCGCTGTTGGGGTGGACCCGGTGAGTCGGCGATTTTGGCCTTCGTAGTGGAGAGTGCATGGAAGTCGCACCTCCCCCGGTCTTGTTGCCATCGGCTCGCGTCCGGCTGTCCTGCCGCGGCAGCGAGGTGCTTGGTTGCCGCGCAGTGTCGCCGTTGGCGAAGCCGATGAGGCTCTGGATAGTGGCCCTCCATTCGTCGGTCTTGTCCGCCGTCGGAGGATAGTCTAGAAGCAGTTGAGCTCGCGCCAAGGCTTCTGTTGGAGTGGTGGGCGGCAGAGGTGAACGGTGCGAGGAGCGGGACATGCTCGGACTCCAAACCAAGTTAGAAGGAGCAGTGTCCTGTCCAGGCGACCGCACCTTGCTGGGGCCAGCATGCTGGCGTGCATGCTGGTCTTGAACGCCACGCGAACCACCAGCTTGATCTTGGGCCAACGGACGTATGGTGCTGTGAATGCTATGACGCTGCTGGTCCCGCCCTTGCTGAGATGGGCGCGGTGGGCGTATGGACGCCGAGGTCTGCGCGGCCTTGTCCTTGGACTTGGCAGTGTTGTGGGCACCCTCGTCGATGCCCACTCTTCCGCCGGCGTCCACTCCATC
Source organism: Triticum aestivum (assembly GCF_018294505.1). Classification (NCBI taxonomy): domain Eukaryota; kingdom Viridiplantae; phylum Streptophyta; class Magnoliopsida; order Poales; family Poaceae; genus Triticum; species Triticum aestivum. The sequence continues at coordinate 117,395,172 of NC_057804.1, forward strand.
GTCCGCCTGCTCCTGAGGTGGTGGAAGCGACACAGACGGGGCTGTTGCCCCCGAAGCCTTCTTCTTAGGTGGCATGTCAGTGAAGACGATGAAGATTTAGCTCGCGTGCATGCCGGATCGGGTTCGCACGATCTCGACGCCCCCTACCTGGCGCGCCAGAGATGTCGGGGAGGCTGATTCCACCAACACCTATGGGGACAGGGCCCCTTTCGGTTCGGTGGGGGGCGGAGGCCGCACAAAGAGCGGTTCGAGGCGGTACACGCGAGCGGTTTTTACCCAGCTTCGGGCCGCACGGATGCGTAAAACCCTACTGCTGCTTGTTTGTGTGTATTGAATTCTTGCTCAGGAGCGATGGACGCTGCCAGACTGAGCGTGAGAGTGTTTCTGGTGTTTCGAATGAGCCGAACCAGCCGAACCTCTTCTACGTTGCGCCTGGGCCTCCTTTTATACTTTCAAGGGGTCACCGACAGGTGGCAACATAGACAAGAAGGGTAAAATGGAAAAGGATGCGGTAGGTGCAGCTACCGCTACTGTAGATACAGTGCACCCTACCTAACTCTGACGGCAGGGGACAAGGGCATTAAATGCCTGTCTGAGTTGCCTAAACAGTGCAAAAAGTGACCGTTAGGAGCGCCACCGTTTGCCACGATGGCCTTCTCTTCATCTCTGCTTGCCACCGCGCACCCCTAGCTGCACAGCCTCTTGCCACGTGTGCTTGGGAGAGTCCTAGAGCGACACGTTAGCAGGTGTGCTGGAGCGCGGGCACGAAGTGGGGGTTTTCCCGCGGCAAGCTCCTTGCCGCGGTCGTCGTCTTGTCGTGTTTGGGAGCTTGTCGCTCACCGGGCCTTGCCGGGACGCAGGGCACGTCGCGGCAAGCTTTCTTGGTATGCCTTGAGTGGCCTTCCCGGCAAGCTCCTCTTGCCGGGGTCTTGTCTCTTCCGGGCAAGCTCCTCTTGCCGGGGCCTGGGTTGGCCTTCCGGGCAAGCTCCTCTTGCCGGGGCCTTGGTCGGCCTTCCCGGCAAGCTCCTCTTGCCGGGGCCTTGGTTTGAGTACTTTGTTCTTGAATGGTCTTCAAGGGAACCACGGAGGGTCTTGGCGGTCACCCAGCAAGCCTTGCCGCGGGATGCTGCGACTGCCCGTGCACAAGTTCGGGGTACTAGGGTACCCCTACTCTAGTACACCGACAGGCTGCTTCACCACACACTGGATTATAGATCCACAAAAACAAGCATACATATAGGGAGTATTAAGTAATGTGCATGGTATGAATAAGGAATTTGGTTTTACAAGTAAAACTTAGAACTTACGGTTCTTGCGAACATGCATTTTGGTAGAAACAGCAAACTAAGCAGCAATAAACGATAGGGCATATGAGCAAATTAAACAGCAGTTGATGATAAAGGCTTTAGAAGGACTGACTTACATTAACAGTTAACACCGGCTTTATAATGCCCTTCTCCATGTCAAGGGAAGGATCACTCCAGAATTTCAGCACATAATCTTCTTCATAAGCATTGCATGTACTCTACATTTTGTAGAGAGTAATTATAGATATGATAATACTGGAAGGGATAGATGATAATGAAGATAATATGCAGATTGATGCTACATAATCAACTACCAATCCCTGGAAGTACAAGCGTTACAGGACAAAATGTACTGACAAGAGCAATGGGCTACACTTTTGCACTGGCATTGTCTGTGTATTCTACTTGTTGGTAAGATTAAATATAGATCTGATCTTTTTTAGTAAATGGTGGGCGAGGGAGATAAGATGCAGAATGCTACAAAATGAACCAATCCCTCTTCCCATAATACAAGAGTGTTTTGTACACTGGTGTACTATACAAAACGTTCTTATATTATGGGACGGAGGGAGTACCTGTTAATGTAAGTACAATCATAGACCACGTTCAGTCCTTACAAGAGGACTGCAGAGCTAAACCTCTTCAAAAGCATTGGGTTGATTCTAAATTTATGTAAAAGTCCATATAGATCTTATAATGTCCACCAAATGGACGATAACGAGACTAACATGTGCAGTGATGCTACATAATCAACCATCTAAGTATGGTCATACAGGGCAAGAGGTACTCACAAGAGCAATGCAGTGCGCAGTATAGTTGCGAGATTCTATGGTCCCTTGAGAATGAATGTTCTTCTGCAAACATTTTTTGTACAAGTGAGACGTTAAGGCACATGCAGAAATGTAGTCCAAATTGTGATGTGACGCCATAGACAGTACCTTACGCTGCAGACGAGACCACTGCCTAACAAGATTATTCCAGTCACAGTTTAATAAATGTAACACCGGAGACTTTACAGAAATTTCGTTTAGAGGCTTGCCATTAAAGTGCGCTTGCCTCAGGTAGGAACGATACTTCATCAACGCGTGCTTGAAAAGTGCAACAAACCCTTGCTCGTCATCACAATCCAGTTTGCTCCTCGCCTATTTAAAAGAATGAAATCTTGTGTCTTCTATCAGCAGAAACATATGCAGTAATGACCATGAATAACATTAGTACATTACTTACGCGTAAGTTGCGAAGGAAGACTGGAAATTGTTCTGTGTCTGCGGTATAATATTTTCATGAAGGAAAGATGCGCACAAAGTTCCTGACAACAACATAAGCATCGTCTTCTAAACTGGGAAGAAATGGAATAGGGGTCCTATTTGCTGCAATTGGGGCTCTCTCTGGTTCGAAAATGAATTTGGCAACTGGATTTGGTGTACTGTTTGCTGGAATGTGGGTTTTGCACCGTACAGCTGGTGCTATGTCAACTAGCATAATCATACTGTTTGCTGCAGTTGGGGTCTGCTGAGTTGGGGCATCAGAAATGACCAGTGTAGTAGGGCTAGAGTCTGCTAGAGATGGGGTGTTTTGTGGGTCAGGTGATATTGCAACTACACCTAATGGGCTATTTGATTTATCAGGTGCCACTACCTTTTCGAAATACTTTGCTTGTGATCCTCCATGATCAGCAATCACCCTCTTCTTTTTGAACGTCTGATACACAAGAACAACATTTGAATGGATAAATATGGTATGATGACAGATGTAATATGTACTGAAAATGGATAGGCAGGGCGTATTCACATACACGATGTGTAAACTAAGCTAATGGCAGTTCAACAAAGTAGAAGCAATGCAAAGCATCAGTTGCAAGATATGTGCGAGCAATGTAACCTTGGAAAGTTAGAGCAAGTACCTTGATGGGTGAATAAGATAGGGCATCTTCCTCTGACTCCTCCACTAGGGAGCTACATTGACTTAGGTCTCCCTCTAGCTCAAAATCACTGTTAGCATCATATTCTGAGCATGAATCTGTAGGTGGAGAGCGTTTGCATTGCATTGCATCCAGACTTGATTTTAGTCCCTTAATGGCAAGTTTGACAACCATGGCATTGTTCTGCTTTATTCTTTTCATGCGCGCAAACTCATAATCATTATGATGCTATTCAGAATCTGAGATTCATGAAAACATAAAAAAGCAGTTAGATTATCTATGGAATGCATTGCGGATTCAACTCGGAGAGTGTCTCCCTATAAACCCCTGCATATGCAAAGTTCACCTCCCCAACCGTGCTGACCAGACCACACACAGAAATACAAACCCCTTATGTCTCTATAACAGGCAGGCACACATTTCAAAACTGAAGTAGGAACATTAGAATCACATGAAATTCATATTTAAACAAATAAACTAAGCAATTATGAGTGGCATAATGTTTAGCTTCATGAGTGGAGTGTTGGTAGTGCGACACAAAGCAAGTAGGCAGATTGTATTCCATGTAAAAGATCGAAACCTATGTAAAAGCTGGAAATGACACTTTCTTTCTATACAATGCAGTATTCGTTGCCCACACATGATGGAAGAGATTACATACAGAAATACTATTCACTCATGTCTACGGTTCCAGTATCTAGAAACAAGGTGGTCCACCCTAAAAGAATATTGACAACAAATATGACAAGGCAAGCATAGATGTAGTGAATCAATCATTTACTTGTGAGCTTACTAGGACAAGTATGCAGAATTGTAACTGCAGTGAGAGACCGTCCAAAATCTGAATGAAGAAGTTTGTCTAGCACTTATTGTTTGCAACTAATCGACGTGAATAATTGGATATTATATCGAATGAGTAAGAAAGACAAGTAAAATTGTCAACAAACCTGGCTTGCAGTAGTAATCTAGGTCAATGTCACTACGACCAACAATCCAAAATGACTAGTGTCTGTTCCGAGGGCCGGAATTTTGAAAACCCTGTGAACTTTAGAGGCACAAAAGATTAGCGAAATACATCTGAAGCATTAAGTGTAGGTAGCACTGAGGACACAACAAACCCTAATGACAGTCCTGCCTAATGAGTTATGAATCAATTAGAAAATGGATGATGAGGAGTGGCTACTGAGTGTTGAGGATGTATCTTAGGATAAATCGGGTTGGCTTGGTGGGTGCTGTACGCCTGAGCCCTGAACGGACTGGGAAGGTAGGCACGGCGGCGCTCCCGGGAAGCGGTGACGCTGTTGGGCGAGCAGCTCCTGGCCTCCTGTTAGTCTGGCGTCTCCTCCTAGAGTCATGCCGTCCGGGGACGGCAAGTCTCCGGCGGGGTAGGCGGCTGGGGGCGAGTAGAGATCAGAAGCGCGCAGCAGAATAGAGGGGAATCGGGCCTGGGACGACCCAAAATCCCAGGGTGGGCCGGCCCACCGTGGGCACCCTGTAGAGATACACACCCAAGCGGCGAACACGCATTTTCGAAACTAATTTAGGACCATTTAGCTGACCAATTAAACAACTGTATTTTAATAATATCAGATTCGTATTTGAACAACCAAGCTTGTTTAGCTTGATGGGTGGAGCAGTGTTATTATGACACGAAGCACGTATTCTGATCGTATAGTGATCATAAAAGGGGGATACTCTAAGCATATTTTTTTTAGCAAAAGAGGGTTTCCCCTCCGATTTTTATTAAAGAAACCACCATGGAACCAACATGATCAATTAAACCCTAAGCATGATCAATTAAACCGTATTATGGCTGTGCCATGGCAGATTTGAAGCTGCAAACCAGAGAAATGATATTTAGCATCCATTGTTTGCTTCGAACTAAGAACTAAATTCTAAGAGATAAAAAGAAAGTATAGTAACCAAGTTAAGATCTATTTTCTGGTTGATATCAAAAAGTTGAGGAGATATGAAGTACCACCTCTCTTGCGGTGTCGTGTAGGCATCGGGGGTGCGATGGCTGTCGGTGGCGTTGAAGCAGATCTGCGACGGTAGATGGGTGCATCGGGGGATAAGTCCCGTTGCAGTGGAAGAGAAGGTCGTGTAAGCGGCCCCGACAAAGAGGACGACGGGGCTGATGAAGCGAGAGGATGCGATGCAAGGCTATTGGTCCATCGCCATGCATGAGAAACGTCCATCTCTAGCAGTGGACGACGCGGTCTTGGTAGGTGCTCTGTCATGGTGGAGGACGGTGGCAATGGATGTGGTGGAGGACGGCGGCGATGGATGGGGTGGCGGACGGAGGCTGGTGTGGGAATGGGGTGCTCTAGCGCGGACGGTGTATGAATGGGAAAATGGAGGGAGAGGTACGGGGAACCATGTTTTTTGGACACGCCTGTCTAAAATATCGGAAACTTACGAACTTAGCCCCTATTTAAAATTTGGACGTCTCGTCGGTTGGGGATAGGACGGTAATCTCGCATCTCGCCAATATTTGCCCAGAGCGATTTCGGGCAAGGAGAGGGTGGTTGGCGCCCATGGTTGGCACCCACGGTGTATGACCGGGGCTGACAGGTAGGGTGGTTATGTCACATCTGAGTGAAGTTACAAACCTGCCCCTATTGAAAATATTTGCCTACATCGATTTCGGCCGAGTCGAGTTTGTTTTGCCGCCCACCGTGTATGAATGGGGAATGGAGGGAGAAACAGAGGTCTTTCGGATGAGCTTGAATCAAATGTGTTTTGCCGCCCATGTTTTACGCCCACAGTGTCGGAATGGGCTCAAGGGCGGCTGTGTCACGTCTAATTGAAGTTACTAGCCTACTGTAGCGACCCGACCTCAGATGGTCAAGTCTCTGTGCTTCCGTGTCATCCCTGGATCGGTAATGCTGACACACACAGTACTCGAAGGATTTATAACAGAGTAGAAATCACACACTTATTACATTGAATGTCTCAAAAGAGAACTTATTACAATAATATGGCTTAAGGCCATCTAATGCGATAACAGCGGAAGGCTTGGAAGATAAAGTGAGTCCATCAACTCCAACGGCATAGCTGAGCTGCACGGCAACGACCTACGAACCTTACTCCTCGTCTGAAAAGTCTGCAACATAATACGTTGCAGCCCGAGAACGGGTCAGCACATGGAATATGCTGTCAATGTAACACAAAAGAGCAATGACAGAATAATACTACCACTACATGCATATTTGGCTGGTGGAAAGCTCTATGGTTACAGTTTTGCGAAAAGCCAATTTTTCCCTACTACAAAGGAATAAATTTTAATTTAACTATCATGGTGGTTGAAACATCATTTGAGAAGGTAACCCCAACTCAATGATCCCAATTAAAATAGTTAACAACCCAGCAAGATTAATTAGAAGTGTTGAGATACATGCGAATACTCAAGTACTAGATACTCAGAATTGTCCATAACCGGGGACACGGCTAACCATGATTAGATTGTACACTCTGCAGAGGTTTGCGCACTTTTCCCCGCAAGACTCGATCGCCTCCGCTGATTCCTCGCACTACATGATGTTTGAGAAACGGATGACCGAGACACAGTCTTTCAGAAACATTAACTCTCTACTCCGGGCAGACCATACCAAACCTACAAACCCACTACCTGCTGATCCACCTCTTCAAGAGCTTCACGTAACTTACTCAACTATGCTAGAGCCCATAATAGCTTGCGGCTGCACACGGAAGTTTCTAGCATGAATAGACTCAGTTCCCTTTGAGCCTGGGTGGCGGTCCATAGGAGAATCACACGGTAACCCCGGGATTTCCAAAAATAAAACAGGCAATCACTGGATACCCCAGGTGCCTCAATCCACCCAGATGTGTATTAAAGTTGCCACCTTAAGTAAACCATTAATTTAACAATCTCACATCTGTCATGGAAATCACTCAAACCCAATCCACGTCTACGAGCATAGCATGGCAAAATAAGCAACGCGTAGAAGTAACTCCCAAGGGTTTGATAATAAACAGGGCAATAGGTTCTACCTCAGCAACTACTTCCCAAAACCCACATATTAAAGGCATCCTAGTCATGCAATGTTTGAGGATTGTAACTAATGCATAAAAACTGGGTATGAAAAGAGTATGATCAATATGTTACTTGCCTTGCTGACAATCCGTGAATCCTAGAGACTCGTACTAACACGCTTTGCACTCCGGGAATTCTATCGCAAGCAAACAATAACATACATAAGAAACAATCAAAGATGCACAAGTAGAACTCCAAATAAAAGAGTTTGACCGGAGAGTTCAACTTAAGAACTCCGGTTTGCGAAAAGAATCAAATCAAATGGAGCAACGACACTCAAACGGCAAAAGAAACAAGATCCGTTAACTAATCTGAACTAGGGTTTTACAGAGATAAAAACTTGTTTGAGTTGATTATTCGGAAAGAAAGTTTCGAGATGAAACTCCAGGCGCTTGAATCGCCTGATTCCGACAAACGAGCGAAAAGATAAACAGGTTTGAACATCGGATCAGAAATCGCGATCAGAAAAATCGCGGAATAAATCCGATAAAAAGAAAAACAACGAACTGCTAAAAGAACGAACGTTCGTTAACAGAAACTAAATGATGAACACGTTCGTTAGAACGAACGGACGAGTGAACGCTCGCTAAATAAATAAACCGAAGAATAAACCGATCTATATAAAAAAACGAACTAGGGTTTTTCATAAAAAACCGAAGGGGTTTATTTTAAAAAAAATCGGCGGCGAGGGGGTGTGGCTACCTCCGGCGAGGTCGTCCGGCGGGGCGGGCGGCTCCGGCGGCTCGGCGAGGGGTGGTGGGGCTTGGGAGGGCGCGGGGTGGCGGCGGGAGGCGGCGGCGGCGCTAGGGCGACGGCGGCGACTCGGCGGTGGCGGCTCGGGGCTCGGCTCCGGGCTCCGGGCGTCGGCGGCGGTGGTGGTGGTGGTGGTGGCTAGAGGGGACGGGGCGGCGCTATAGAAAGGGGCGGGGCGGGGCAACTTGGAGGAGGGGGCAAGGCGCGGCGGCGGAGTCCAGCGCAGACTCCGGAGTCCGGGTCGGCGGCGGTGGGGCGCGTGCGCACGCAGGAGGCGGCGGCGGCGGGCGGCTGGGCCGGCCTGCTCGGCTGGGCCTTTGGCCCAGTCGGGCGCGGGTTTTTTTTAAAACATTCCGCCGACTAGAAAAATCCTAGAAAAATATAAATAAAAATCTAAAAATTCCAAAACAAGTTTTCTCCATCTAAATAAAATATTTAGAACAAGATGAACTTTTCTTGGCGCCTAAAATGCAATTTTTAAAACATGCAAAAAAAATTCTAGGGAAAATAAAATTCCGAATAAACTCAAATAAAATCTAAATAATGATTTTAACATTTTTCCTCCGATATTTCAATTGTTTTGGAGAAGTCATATTATCTCCCCTCATTTATTATTTTAAAATGAAATATTTTCCGGAGAGAAATAATTAAAAATCAAAATCCTCGTCTTCACTATTTGATAAAAATTTCAAATATGAAAATTGGAAAATCCCCAACTCTCTCCGAAGGTCCTTGAGTTGCTTCAGATTTCGAGGAATGCAAACGAAAAAGCAATAAAATATGATATGCATGGATGACCTATGTATAACATGCCAAATTGGAAATTTGGGATGTTACAAACCTACCCCCCTTAAGATGAATCTCGCCCTCGAGATTCGGGTTGGCTAGAAAATAGGTGCGGGTGGTCCTTGCGAATATCCTCTTCTCGCTCCCAGGTGGCTTCCTCCTCAGTATGATGACTCCACTGAACTTTGCAAAACTTGATCACCTTGTTGCGAGTGACTCGACTATCAAACTCAAGAATCTTTACTGGCTTCTCCTCATAGGTCAGATTATTATCCAGCTGAATCGCCTCCAAAGGTACTGTATCATTCAATGGTATATCGGCCATCTCAGCATGGCACTTCTTCAGCTGTGATACGTGAAACACATCGTGAACTCCTGACAACCCTTCAGGTAACTCCAGCTTGTAGGCAACTTCTCCCATCCGTCCCAAAATACGATACGGTCCTACAAATCTCGGGGCTAACTTTCCCTTAACTCCAAAACGTTTTACTCCCCTCAAAGGTGATACTCGTAAATAAGCTCTGTCTCCAATTTCATAGGTTACTTCCTTGCGTTTTGAATCTGCATAACTCTTCTGTCTGGACTGAGCGATCTTTAGTCTGTCTCTGATCAGTTTAACCTTCTCTTCTGATTCCTTGATCAAATCTGGTCCAAACAATTGACGGTCTCCTACCTCATCCCACATCAATGGTGTTCTACATCTGCGTCCATACAGAGCTTCGAACGGTGCCATCTTCAAACTGGCCTGGTAGCTGTTGTTATAAGAGAACTCCGCGTATGGTAAATTGTCATCCCAACTAGATCCATAATCTAGCGCACATGCTCTTAGCATGTCCTCCAGAATCTGATTGACTCTTTCTGTCTGTCCATCTGTCTGAGGGTGAAAAGCGGTACTGAATTCCAATCGGGTACCCAAAGTCTGGTGTAACTGATGCCAAAACTTTGAAGTAAACTGGGTTCCTCTATCTGATACGATGCTCCTCGGAACTCCATGTAAACATACGATCCTGGTCATATATATCTTGGCCAACTTTGCACTTGTATACGTTGTTTTCACCGGGATGAAGTGAGCTACTTTAGTTAATCGATCCACAACTACCCATATAGAATCATATCCTGCCTTGGTTCTGGGTAATCCGGTAATAAAGTCCATACCAAGTTTGTCCCACTTCCATTCGGGTATTGGCATAGGCTGTAACAGTCCTGCTGGTTTCTGATGCTCTGCCTTCACTCTCTGACATACATCACATACGGCTACATACTCGGCAATATCCTTCTTCATACCAGTCCACCAGAAACGTTCCTTCAAGTCCAAATACATCTTGGTGTTTCCGGGATGAATCGAGTATGGTGAGTCATGGGCCTCCTGAAGTATCAACTTCCTGATCTCCGAATTGTTGGGCACATAAATCCGGTCCTCAAACCACAAGGTATCGTGCTCATCCTCGCGAAAACCTTTGGCTTTACCTTCGCCCATCCTCTCTCTTATCTCAGCAATCTCTTTGTCCTCCTTCTGAGCTTCTCGAATCTTGTCCAACAACGTCGACTGAACCTCCATTGCTGCAAGAAAGCCTTTTGGAACAATCTCCAACCGAAGTTCCATGATCTCCGCAGCTAACTCTTTTGGCATTCCTTTGCTCACAAGAACATTAGCATAACTTTTCCGGCTCAAAGCGTCTGCTACGACGTTGGCTTTTCCTGGATGATAGTGTAGCTTCATATCGTAATCCTTTATAAGTTCCAACCATCTCCTCTGTCTGAGGTTCAACTCCTTCTGGGTGAAAATGTACTTCAAGCTCTTATGATCCGTGTACACATCACAACGGTTTCCAATAAGATAATGTCTCCAGGTCTTCAGCGCATGCACTACGGCTGCTAACTCCAGATCATGTGTGGCATAGTTCAACTCGTGTGGCTTCAGTTGTCGTGAGGCATACGAAACAACTTTTCCTTCCTGCATAAGCACACATCCAAGTCCCAAGCGAGAGGCGTCACAATACACTTGAAACTCCTTACGTATATCTGGCAAGGTCAGCACTGGGGCTGTAGTCAATCGTTCCTTCAGCTCTTGAAAACTTGTCTCGCAATCCTCCGTCCATTTGAACTTAGTATCCTTCTTTAACAATTCAGTCATTGGTTTAGCAATCTTGGAAAAATTCTCAATGAATCTCCGATAATATCCTGCGAGTCCAAGGAAACTGCGGATCTCGCCAACTGAAGTGGGTGCCAACCATTCAGTGACCGACTGAACCTTACTGGGATCCACTGCTATACCCTCTCCTGATATAACATGCCCAAGAAATCCAACTTCTTTCAACCAAAACTCACACTTGCTGAATTTGGCGTATAACTGGTGTTCCCTGAGTTTCTCGAGAACCAAACGCAAGTGTTCCGCATGCTCCTCTTCGTTCTTCGAGTATATCATAATATCATCAATAAATACCACAACAAACTTGTCCAAATACTCCATGAACACCTTGTTCATCATACTCATGAAATAGGCAGGGGCGTTAGTCAGTCCAAATGACATGACCGTGTACTCATATAATCCATACCGCGTGGTAAACGCTGTCTTTGGTATATCCTTCTCTCGGATCTTCAACTGATGGTATCCTGATCGTAGATCAATCTTTGAAAACACCTTAGCTCCTTGTAACTGATCAAACAGATCATTAATCATCGGTAAGGGATACTTGTTCTTTATCGTTACTTCATTCAGAGCTCGGTAATCAACGACCATCCTCAGGGATTTATCCTTCTTCTCCACCAAAAGTACTGGGGCTCCCCAAGGTGATGAACTTCTACGAATGTAACCTTTCTCCAACAACTCTTTGATCTGCTTCTTAATTTCCTCCAGGTCATTTGCTGGCATCCGATAGGGTCTCTTGGATATCGGCCCTGTACCTGGCAATAGCTCTATCAAAAACTCGATGTCTCTATCCGGTGGCATACCTGGTAACTCTTCGGGGAAAACATCCGGAAAATCCTTTACTACAGGTACTTCCTCCTGTACAACTCCCGTGAGGGCGTTTACTTGGCTCCTCCTAGGCACATGCCTAGATACATACTTAATCCTTTTTCCCTCCGGGGTGGTAAGGTAAATTGACTTACTAGCACAGTCAATACTTCCTCCATACTTCGACATCCAGTCCATTCCTAATATCACATCCAATCCTTGCGACTCCAAGATAATTAGGTCAGACGGAAATACATGTGTGCCAATGATTAGGGGTATCTGGGTGCACCAACTGCTAGCCATGTACTCTGCTCCAGGCGAGCTCACTAAAAGGGGTGTCCTAAGGGTTTGGGTTGGTAACTTGAACTTTTCCACAAATCCCCTTGATATGTATGAATGCGATGCACCAGTATCGAAAAGAACAATTGCGGTAAATGACTGAACCAAAAACTTACCTATTACCGCGTCCGGCTGCTCTTCAACTTCCTCCACGTTAACGTGGTTCACTTGTCCTTTGTTGAATGGATTGGGCTTCTTCCCAGCGCTCCCATTTCCGTTTCCATTCTTTCCTTCAGAGCAGTCATTGGCATAGTGCCCGGTCTTCCCGCACTTGTAGCAAACAACTTGACTTAAGTCCCTCTTTGCGGGTGTAGATGGGTTAGAGCGATTCTGATTATTGTTGGCTCCATTCCCATTCCCGTTCTTCGCACCATTATGGTTATGCGATCCTCCTCCAGCATGGTTATGACCTCCATGGTTATGAACAAGTCCTCCCGAGTTCGGGGTTAAACGAGGCTTCTGGTGAGCTCCTGAGTTGTATTTCCCTTGTCCATACTTCCTCTTACGATTCTCAATCTGCTGCTGCTTTCCTTCAATCATTAGGGCCTTATCTACCAACTCCTGGTAGTTGTTGAAGGTTGCTACCATCAACTGCATACTCATCTCATCATTCAGCCCTTCCATAAACTTCTCCTGCTTCGCGGCATCTGTGGCCACATCATCAGGGGCATAACGTGATAACTTGCTAAACTCATCCACGTACTGGCCAACAGTACGGTTCCCCTGGCGTAGATTGCGAAACTCACGCTTCTTCATCTGCATAGCTCCAGTCGAGACATGGGCAGTACGAAAAGCCTGCTGAAACTGAGCCCATGTGACAGTGTCGATAGGATAGGTGGCTGTGAAATTCTCCCACCATGCTGCTGCAGGTCCATCCAGTTGGTGTGCGGCAAAACGCACCTTCTCAGCATCTGTGCATCCTGCGGTGGTTAACTCCCTTCCAATACGACGTAGCCAATCATCTGCAACTATTGGCTCGATGCTACTGGAGAACACCGGCGGCTGTAACCTTAAGAAACGGGCGAGGTTATCCACTGGCGGCGGGTTGTTGTTGGCATTGTTGTTATTGGCATTGCCCTGGTTCTGAACTAGCAATTGCATCAAGGCATTCTGCTGCTGGATCAACTGGGTGATCTCCGGTGGGAAAACAAAATCGGGGTCTCTTCTCGGAGGCATCTGATGGGTTTAGATGGAAGAGATTAGAATAGAAAAAGATCTAGGGGAGAAACACTACCCATATGTATATGAGGCAAACACAAGCATTCATTCAATCAATCAAGCAAGGGCATACAAAACGGTCTAGGACTATCGCAAAAGTGCTCACTACTACTAGTTACATGGGGGAATACTATTATTATATGGTGGTCATCTAGAAATTTTGATCGGTGGAAGACTCCATGATGTCTGCTCCAGCTTCATCTTCGTAGTCATCATCACTTGAATCTGAATCGGTGTCGTCGATGATGATGTAGTTGTCCGGACAAATGGGGTCTCCGTCATCTTCTCTCGGAACTGGTCCTCCCATGAAAATTCCGATCTTCTCGACTAGGTCGTCATTCTTCTCCAATAGGGTCTTGATTTCCTCCTCATATCCATCGCGTGTGAACTTAAGTTCTTCCTCCAGCTCGATGATCCTAGTTTTCGCCTTCTTCAACTCGATCATGTCTGCGCACATCTGGTTCTCCTGTCGTCGAATGTGCTGGTTTTGCTCCTGGATAAAGGCTGCGACAGATCTATCCTTCCTGGTGCTGATCATCTCCCATTGTTCATCTCGGCGCCCACATATTTGATAGGTGGTGTCCTCAAGGTCCTTGTTGTAGATTTCTCCAATGCGTCCCATGGTAATATGAGCTGCCATACTCTTGCCAAGGCTCCAAGTGGGTGCTTCGAAAGAAAACTCTATGGGTTTAGAATTTGGCGAGAACGTTCTTCCTGGAACTCGTACTTGAATCATCCAGCGCTCTTCTTCTGGTAGAGTGGCGTTGTACGTCCCGGTGAAGCTTGGTATTCCAATATTCAAGTACCTAGTGACTTCCTTCAAGTGGCGTCCAAAAGGTGAGTCTTCATCTGGTTGTGCAAACTTGTTCTTCATCTCCTTCATCCTAAAGAGTGGAAAAAGAAGAGGAGTCAGAAATGAGAAGAGAAGAGTGACCTATGGTTTATCTTAGTGGTCGTGTCCTACACTCAGCGTGTGCTCTGATACCATCTTGTAGCGACCCGACCTCAGATGGTCAAGTCTCTGTGCTTCCGTGTCATCCCTGGATCGGTAATGCTGACACACACAGTACTCGAAGGATTTATAACAGAGTAGCAATCACACACTTATTACATCGAATGTCTCAAAAGAGAACTTATTACAATAATATGGCTTAAGGCCATCTAATGCGATAACAGCGGAAGGCTTGGAAGATAAAGTGAGTCCATCAACTCCAACGGCATAGCTGAGCTGCACGGCAACGACCTACGAACCTTACTCCTCGTCTGAAAAGTCTGCAACATAATACGTTGCAGCCCGAGAACGGGTCAGCACATGGAATATGCTGGCAATGTAACACAAAAGAGCAATAACAGAATAATACTACCACTACATGCATATTTGGCTGGTGGAAAGCTCTATGGTTACAGTTTTGCGAAAAGCCAATTTTTCCCTACTACAAAGGAATAAATTTTAATTTAACTATCATGGTGGTTGAAACATCATTTGAGAAGGTAACCCCAACTCAATGATCCCAATTAAAATAGTTAACAACCCAGCAAGATTAATTAGAAGTGTTGAGATACATGCGAATACTCAAGTACTAGATACTCAGAATTGTCCATAACCGGGGACACGGCTAACCATGATTAGATTGTACACTCTGCAGAGGTTTGCGCACTTTTCCCCGCAAGACTCGATCGCCTCCGCTGATTCCTCGCACTACATGATGTTTGAGAAACGGATGACCGAGACACAGTCTTTCAGAAACATTAACTCTCTACTCCGGGCAGACCATACCAAACCTACAAACCCACTACCTGCTGATCCACCTCTTCAAGAGCTTCACGTAACTTACTCAACTATGCTAGAGCCCATAATAGCTTGCGGCTGCACACGGAAGTTTCTAGCATGAATAGACTCAGTTCCCTTTGAGCCTGGGTGGCGGTCCATAGGAGAATCACACGGTAACCCCGGGATTTCCAAAAATAAAACAGGCAATCACTGGATACCCCAGGTGCCTCAATCCACCCAGATGTGTATTAAAGTTGCCACCTTAAGTAAACCATTAATTTAACAATCTCACATCTGTCATGGAAATCACTCAAACCCAATCCACGTCTACGAGCATAGCATGGCAAAATAAGCAACGCGTAGAAGTAACTCCCAAGGGTTTGATAATAAACAGGGCAATAGGTTCTACCTCAGCAACTACTTCCCAAAACCCACATATTAAAGGCATCCTAGTCATGCAATGTTTGAGGATTGAAACTAATGCATAAAAACTGGGTATGAAAAGAGTATGATCAATATGTTACTTGCCTTGCTGACGATCCGTGAATCCTAGAGACTCGTAGTAACACGCTTCGCACTCCGGGAATTCTATCGCAAGCAAACAATAACATACATAAGCAACAATCAAAGATGCACAAGTAGAACTCCAAATAAAAGAGTTTGACCGGAGAGTTCAACTTAAGAACTCCGGTTTGCAAAAAGAATCAAATCAAACGGAGCAACGAAACTCAAACGGCAAAAGAAACAAGATCCGTTAACTAATCTGAACTAGGGTCAAATTTTACAGAGATAAAAACTTGTTTGAGTTGATTATTCGGAAAGAAGGTTTCGAGATGAAACTCCAGGCGCTTGAATCGCCTGATTCTGATAAATGAGCGAAAAGATAAACAGGTTTGAACATCGGATCAGAAATCACGATCAGAAAAATCGCGGAATAAATCCGATAAAAAGAAAAACGACGAACGGCTAAACGAACGAACGTTCGTTAACAGAAACTAAACGATGAACACGTTCGTTAGAACGAACGGACGAGTGAACGCTCGCTAAATAAATAAACCGAAGAATAAAACCGATCTATATAAAAAAACGAACTAGGGTTTTTCAAAAAAACCGAAGGGGTTTATTTAAAAAAAACGGCGGCGAGGGGGTGTGGCTACCTCCGGCGAGGTCGTCCGGCGGGGCGGGCGGCTCCGGCGGCTCGGCGAGGGGTGGCGGGGCTTGGGAGGGCGCGGGGTGGCGGGGGAGGCGGGCGCTCGGCGGCGGCTCGGGCGGCGGCTCGGGGCTCGGCTCCGGGCTCCGGGAGGCGGCGGCGGCGGTGTGGTGGTGGTGGTGGCTAGAGGGGGCGGGGCGGCGCTATATAAGGGGCGGGGGGGGCGACTTGGAGGAGGGGAAGGCGCGGCGGCGGAGTCCGGCTCGGACTCCGGAGTCCGGGTCGGCGGCGGCGGGGCGCGCGCGCACGCAGGAGGCGGGGCGGGCGGCTGGGCCGGCCTGCTCGGCTGGGCCTTTGGCCCAGTCGGGCGCGGGTTTTTTTAAACATTCCGCCGACTAGAAAAATCCTAGAAAAATATAAATAAAAATCTAAAAATTCCAAAACAAGTTTTCTCCGTCTAAATAAAATATTTAGAACAAGATGAACTTTTCTTGGCCCCTAAAATGCAATTTTTAAAACATGCAAAAAAATTTCTAGGGCGGAGTACATAGCTGCTTCGAAAGCAGCAAATGAAGGAGTCTGGATGAAGGAGTTCATTTCGGATCTAGGTGTCATACCTCGTGCATCGGGACCAATGAAAATCTTCTGTGAGAATACTGGTGCAATTGCCTTGGCAAAGGAATCCAGATTTCACAAGAGGACCAAGCACATCAAGAGACGCTTCAATTCCATTCGGGACCAAGTCCAAGTGGGAGACATAGAGATTTGCAAGATACATACGGATCTGAATGTTGCAGACCCGTTGACTAAGCCTCTCTCACGAGCAAAATGATCAGCACCAAGACTCCATGGGTGTTAGAATCATTACTATGTAATCTAGATTATTGACTCTAGTGCAAGTGGGAGACTGAAGGAATATGCCCTAGAGGCAATAATAAAGTTATTATTCATTTCCTCATATCATGATAAATGTTTATTATTCATGCTAGAATTGTATTAACCGGAAACATGATACATGTGTGAATACATAGACAAACATATAGTCACTAGTATGCCTCTACTTGACTAGCTCATTAATCAAAGATGGTTATGTTTCCTAACCATAGACATGGTTGTCATTTGATTAAGGGATCACATCATTAGGAGAATGATGTGATTGACATGACCCATTCCGTTAGCCTAGCACTTGATCGTTTAGTATGTTGCTATTGCTTTCTTCATGACTTATACATGTTCCTGTAACTATGAGATTATGCAACTCCCGTTTACCGGAGGAACACTTTGGGTGCTACCAAACGTCACAACGTAACTGGGTGATTATAAAGGAGTACTACAGGTGTCTCCGAAGGTACATGTTGGGTTGGCGTATTTCGAGATTAGGTTTTGTCACTCCGATTGTCGGAGAGGTATCTCTGGGCCCTCTCGGTAATGCACATCACTATAAGCCTTGCAAGCAGTGTAGCTAATGAGTTAGTTACGGAATGATGTATTACGTAACGAGTAAAGAGACTTGCCGGTAACGAGATTGAACTAGGTATTGGATACCGACGATCAAATCTCGGGCAAGTAACATACGGATGACAAAGGGAACAACGTATGTTGTTATGCGGTTTGACCGATAAAGATCTTCGTATAATATGTGGGAGCCAATATGAGCATCCAGGTCCCGCTATTGGTTATTGACCGGAAACAAGTTCTAGGTCATGTCTACATAGTTCTCAAACACGTAGGGTCCGCACGCTTAACATTTCGTTGACGATATAGTATTATATGAGTTATGTATGTTAGTAACCGAATGTTGTTTGGAGTCCTGGATGAGATCATGGACATGACGAGGAACTCCGGAATGGTCCGAAGATAAAGTTTGATATATGGGATAATAGTGTTTGATCTCTGGAAGATTTCCGGAATTCACCGGAAGGGGTTCCGGATGTTTCCCGAAATGTTTGGGAACAAGAACACGTTATTTGGGCCAAAGGGGGAAGCCCACAAGGTTTTTGGAAAACGCAAAAGGAAGTTTTGCGGAGTCCAGGGGCCAGACGTCGGGAACCCTGGCCCTCTGGCCCTGGAGTCCGAGAAGGACTCTTGCCTTTCGGGTGAAACCGACTTTGTGGAGGCTTTTACTCCAAGTTTCGACCCCAAGGCTCAACATATAAATAGAGGGGTAGGGCTAGCACCAAAGATACATCAAGAAACACTAAGCCGTGTGCCGGCAACCCCGTCCCCTCTAGTTTATCCTCCGTCATAGTTTCCGTAGTGCTTAGGCGAAGCCCTGCGGAGATTGTTCTTCACCAACACCGTCACCACGCCGTCGTGCTGCCGGAACTCATCTACTACTTCGCCCGTCTTGCTGGATCGAGAAGGCGAGGACGTCATCGAGCTGAACGTGTGCAGAACTCGGAGGTGCCGTGCGTTCGGTACTTGGATCGGTCGGATCGTGAAGACGTACGACTACAACAACCGCGTTGATAAACGCTTCCGCTTAGCGATCTTCAAGGGTATGAAGATATACTCCTCCTCCCATTGCTATGCATCACCATGATCTTGTGTGTGCGTAGGAAAATTTTGAAATTACTACGTTCCCCAACAGTGGCATCCGAGCCTAGGTTTTATGCGTTGATGTTATATGCACGTGTAGAACACAAGTGAGTTGTGGGCGATACAAGTCATACTGCTTACCAGCATGTCATACTTTGGTTCGGCGGTATTGTGAGATGAAGCGGCCCGGACCGACATTACGCGTACGCTTACGCGAGACTGGTTTCACCGTTACGAGCACTCGTGCTTAAAGGTGGCTGGCGGGTGTCTGTCTCTCTCACTTTAGCTGAATCGAGTGTGGCTACACCCGGTCCTTGAGAAGGTTAAAACAGCACTAACTTGACGAACTATCGTTGTGGTTTTGATGCGTAGGTAAGAACGGTTCTTGCTAAGCCCGTAGCAGCCACGTAAAATTTGCAACAACAAAGTAGAGGACGTCTAACTTGTTTTTGCAGGGCATGTTGTGATGTGATATGGTCAAGACGTGATGCTATATTTTATTGTATGAGATGATCATGTTTTGTAACCGAAGTTATCGGCAACTGGCAGGAGCCATATGGTTGTCGCTTTATTGTATGAAATGCAAACGCCCTGTAATTGCTTTACTTTATCACTAAGCGGTAGCGATAGTCGTAGAAGCAATAGATGGCGTAACGACAACGATGCTACGATGGAGATCAAGGTGTCGCGCCGGTGACGATGGTGATCACGACGGTGCTTCGAAGATGGAGATCACAAGCACAAGATGATGATGGCCATATCATATCACTTATATTGATTGCATGTGATGTTTATCCTTTATGCATCTTATCTTGCTTTGATTGACGGTAGCATTTTAAGATGATCTCTCACTAATTATCAAGAAGTGTTCTCCCTGAGTATGCACCGTTGCGAAAGTTCTTCGTGCTGAGACACCACGTGATGATCGGGTGTGATAGGCTCTACGTTCAAATACAACGGGTGCAAAACAGTTGCACACGCGGAATACTCAGGTTATACTTGACGAGCCTAGCATATACAGATATGGCCTCGGAACACGGAGACCGAAAGGTCGAACGTGAATCATATAGTAGATATGATCAACATAGTGATGTTCACCATTGAAACTACTCCATCTCACGTGATGATCGGACATGGTTTAGTTGATATGGATCACGTAATCACTTAGAGGATTAGAGGGATGTCTATCTAAGTGGGAGTTCTTAAGTAATATGATTAATTGAACTTAAATTTATCATGAACTTAGTCCTGGTAGTATTTTGCAAATTATGTTGTAGATCAATAGCTTGCGTTGTTGCTTTCATATGTTTATTTTGATATGTTCCTAGAGAAAATTGTGTTGAAAGATGTTAGTAGCAATGATGCGGATTGGATCCGTGATCTGAGGTTTATCCTCATTGCTGCACAGAAGAATTATGTCCTTAATGCACCGCTAGGTGACAGACCTATTGCAGGAGCAGATGCAGACGTTATGAACGTTTGGCTAGCTCAATATGATGACTACTTGATAGTTTAGTGCACCATGCTTAACGGCTTAGAATCGGGACTTCAAAGACGTTTTGAACGTCATGGACCATATGAGATGTTCCAGGAGTTGAAGTTAATATTTCAAGCAAATACCCGAGTTGAGAGATATGAAGTCTCCAACAAGTTCTATAGCTAAAAGATGGAGGAGAATCGCTCAACTAGTGAGCATGTGCTCAGATTGTCTGGGTACTTCAATCGCTTGAATCAAGTGGGAGTTAATCTTCCAGATAAGATAGTGATTGACAGAATTCTCTAGTCACCATCACTAAGTTACTAGAACTTCGTGATGAACTATAGTATGCAAGGGATGACGAAAACGATTCCCGAGCTCTTCGTGATGTTGAAATCGATGAAGGTAGAAATCAAGAAAGAGCATCAAGTGTTGATGATTGACAAGATCACTAGTTTCAAGAAAAGGGCAAAGGGAAAGAAAGGGAACTTCAAGTAGAATGACAAGCAAGTTGTCACTCCCGCGAAGAAGCCCAAAGCTGGACCAAAGCCTGAAACTGAGTGCTTACACTGCAAAGGGGAAATGGTCACTAGAAGCGGAAATGCCCTTGAATATTTGGTGGATAAGAAGGATGGCAAAGTGAACAAGGGTATATTAGATATACAGGTTATTGATGTATGCCTTACTAGTGTTTATAGTAGCCCCTGAGTATTTGATACTTGTTCGTTACTAAGATTAGTAACTCGAAACAGGAATTACAGAATAAAAAGAGACTAGTTGAGGGGAAGTGGCGATGAGTGTTGGAAATAGTTCCAATATTGATATGGTCATCATCACACACTCCCTATATTTTCGAGATTAGTGTTAAACCTAAATAAATATTATTTAGCGTTTGCGTTGAGCATGAATATAATTTGATCATGTTTATTGTGATACGGTTATTCATTTGAAGTTAGAGAATAAATTGTTATTCTGTTTACATGAAAAAGACCTTCATGGTTATACACCCAATGAAAAATAGTTTGTTGGATCTCGATCATAGTGATACACATATTCATAATATTGATGCCAAAAGATGCAAAGTTAATAATGATAGTGCAACTTATTTGTGGCACTGCCGTTTGGGTCATATCGGTGTAAAGCGCATGAAGAAACTCCATAAAGATGGATTTTTGGAATCACTTGGTTATGAATCATTTGATGCTTGCGAACCGTGCCTTTTGGGCAACATGACTAAAACTCCGTTCTCCGGAACAATGGAACAAGCTATTGACTTATTGGAAATAATACATACCGATGTATGCGGTCCAATGAGTGTTGATGCTCGTGGAAAGTATCGTTATTTTCTGACCTTTACAGATGATTTGAGCAGATATGGGTATATCTACTTGATGAAACATAAGTCTGAAATAGTTGAAAGTTCAAAGAATTTCAGAGTGAAGTGGAAAAATCATCGTAACAATAAAATAAAGTTTCTACGATCTGATCATGGAGACGAATATTTGAGTTACGAGTTTGGACTTCAATTAAAACAACGTGGAATAGTTTCACAGCTCACGCCACCTGGAACACCACAACGTTATGGTGTGTCCGAACGTCGTAATCGTACTTTACTAGATATGGTGCGATCTATGATGTCTCTTATCAGTTTACCACTATCGTTTTGGGGTTATGCATTAGAGACAGTTTCATTCACTTTAAATAGGGCACCATCGAAGTCCGTTGAGACGACGCCTTATGATCTGTGGTTTGGCAAGAAACCAAAGTTGTCGTTTCTTAAATTTTGGGGCTGCGATGCTTATGTGAAAAAGTTTCAACCTGATAAGCTCGAACCCAAATCGGAGAAGTGCGTCTTCATAGAATACCCAAAGGTAACTATTGGGTACACCTTCTATCACAGATCCGAAGGCAAGTTACTCGTTGCTAAAATGGATCCTTTCTAGAGAAGAAGTTTCTCTCGAAAGAAGTGAGTGGGAGGAAAGTAGAGCTTGATAAGGTAATTGTACCTTCTTCCAAATTGGAAAGTAGTTCATCACAGAAATCAGTTCCTGTGATTCCTACACCAATTAGTGAGGAAGCTAATGATGATGATCATGAAACTTCAGATCAAGTTACTACTAAACCTCGTAGGTCTACCAAAGTAAGATCCGCACCAGAGTGGTACGGTAATCCTATTCTGGAAGTCATGTTACTTGACCATGATGAACCTACGAACTATGAGGAAGCGATGATGAGCCCAGATTCCGCGAAATGGCTAGAGGCCATGAAATCTGAGATGGATCCATGTATGAGAACAAAGTATGGACTTTGGTTGACTTGCCCGATGATCGGCAAGCCAATTGAGAATAAATGGATCTTCAAGAAGAAGACTGACGCTGATGGTAATGTTACTATCTACAAAGCTCGACTTGTTGCAAAAGGTTTTCGACAAGTTCAAGGATGTTGACTACGATGAGATTTCTCACCCGTAGCGATGCTTAAGTCTGTCCGAATCATGTTAGCAATTGCCATTCATGTTATGAAATCTGGCAAATGGATGTCAAAACTGCATTCCTTGAATGGATTTCTGGAAGAAGAGTTGTATATGATGCAGCCAGAAGGTTTTGTTGATCCAAAAGGTGCTAACAAAGTGTGCAAGCTCCAGCGATCCATTTATGGACTGGTGCAAGCATCTCGGAGTTGGAATAAACGCTTTGATAGTGTGATCAAAGCATATGGTTTTATACAGACTTTTGGAGAAGCCTGTATTTACAAGAAAGTGAGTGGGAGCTCTGTAGCATTTCTGATATTATATGTAGATGGCATATTATTAATTGGAAATGATATAGAATTTCTGGATAGCATAAAGGGATACTTGAATAAAAGTTTTTCAATGAAAGACCTTGGTGAAGCTGCTTACATAGTGGGCATCAAGATCTATAGAGATAGATCAAGACGCTTGATAGGACTTTCACAAAGCACATACCTTGATAAAATTTTGAAAAAGTTCAAAATGGATCAGGCAAAGAAAGGGTTCTTGCCCGTACTACAAGGTGTGAAGTTGAGTCAAACTCAATGCCCGACCACAGCAGAAGATAGAGAGAAAATGAAAGATGTTCCCTATGCTTCATCCATAGGCTCTATCATGTATGCAATGCTGTGTACCAGACTTGACGTATGCTTAGCAAGAAGCTTGGCAGGAAGGTACCAAAGTAATCCAGGAGTGGATCACTAGACAGCGGTCAAGAACATCCTGAAATACCTGAAAAGGCCTAAGGATATGTTTCTCGTATATGGAGGTGACAAAGAGCTAGTCGTAAATGGTTACGTCGATGCAAGCTTTGACACTGATCCGGACGATTCTAAATCACAAAACCGGATACGTGTTTTTATTAACGGTGGAGCTGTAAGTTGGTGCAGTTCTGAACAAAGCGTCGTGGCGGGATCTACATGTGAAGCGGAGTACATAGCTGCTTCGGAAGCAGCAAATGAAGGAGTCTGGATGAAGGAGTTCATTTCCGATCTAGGTGTCATACCTAGTGCATCGGGACCAATGAAAATCTTCTGTGACAATGGTGCAATTGCCTTGGCAAAGGAATCCAGATTTCACAAGAGGACCAAGCACATCAAGAGACGCTTCAATTCCATTCGGGACCAAGTCCAAGTGGAGACATAGAGATTTGCAAGATACATACGGATCTGAATGTTGCAGACCCGTTGACTAAGCCTCTCTCACGAGCAAAACATGATCAGCACAAGACTCCATGGTGTTAGAATCATTACTATGTAATCTAGATTATTGACTCTAGTGCAAGTGGGAGACTGAAGGAAATATGCCCTAGAGGCAATAATAAAGTTATTATTTATTTCCTCAATACATGATAAATGTTTATTATTCATGCTAGAATTGTATTAACCGGAAACATGATACATGTGTGAATACATAGACAAACATATAGTCACTAGTATGCCTCTACTTGACTAGCTCATTAATCAAAGATGGTTATGTTTTAACCATAGACATGTGTTGTCATTTGATTAGTGGGATCACATCATTAGAAGAATGATGTGATTGACATGACCCATTCCGTTAGCCTAGCACTTGATCGTTTAGTATACTGCTATTGCTTTCTTCATGACTTATACATGTTCCTATAACTATGAGAATTATGCAACTCCCGTTTACCGGAGGAACACTTTGGGTACTACCAAACGTCACAACGTAACTGGGTGATTATAAAGGAGTACTACAGGTGTCTCCGAAGGTACATGTTGAGTTGGCGTATTTCGAGATTAGGTTTTGTCACTCCGATTGTCGGAGAGGTATCTCTGGGCCCTCTCGGTAATGCACATCACTATAAGCCTTGCAAGGAGTGTAGCTAATGAGTTAGTTACGAAATGATGTATTACGTAACGATTAAAGAGACTTGCCGGTAACGAGATTGCCCTAGGTATTGGATACCGACGATCAAATCTCGGGCAAGTAACATACTGATGACAAAGGGAACAACGTATGTTGTTATGCGGCTTGACCGATAAAGATCTTCGTAGAATATGTGGGAGCCAATATGAGCATCCAGGTCCCGCTATTGGTTATTGACCGGAAACAAGTTCTAGGTCATGTCTACATAGTTCTCAAACCCGTAGGGTCCGCACGCTTAACGTTTCGTTGACGATATAGAATTATATGAGTTATGTATGTTGGTAACCGAATGTTGTTTGGAGTCCTGGATGAGATCATGGACATGACAAGGAACTCCGGAATGGTCCGGAGATAAAGTTTGATATATGGGATAATAGTGTTTGATCTCTGGAAGAGTTCCGGAATTCACCGGAAGGGGTTCCGGATGTTTCCCGAAATGTTTGGGAACAAGAACACGTTATTTGGGCCAAAGGGGAAAGCCCACAAGGTTTTTGGAAAGCGCAAAAGGAAGTTTTGCGGAGTCCAGGGGCCAGACGCCGGGAACCCTGGCCTCTGGCCCTGGAGTCCGAGAAGGACTCTTGCCTTTCGGGTGAAACCGACTTTGTGGAGGCTTTTACTCCAAGTTTCGACCCCAAGGCTCAAAATATAAATAGAGGGGTAGGGCTAGCACCAAAGATACATCAAGAAACACCAAGCTGTGTGCCGGCAACCCCGTCCCCTCTAGTTTATCCTCCGTCATAGTTTCCGTAGTGCTTAGGCGAAGCGCTGCGGAGATTGTTCTTCACCAACACCGTCACCACGCCGTCGTGCTGCCGGAACTCATCTACTACTTCGCCCGTCTTGCTGGATCGAGAAGGCGAGGACGTCATCGAGCTGAACGTGTGCAGAACTCGGAGGTTCCGTGCGTTCGGTACTTGGATCGGTCGGATCGTGAAGACGTACGACTACATCAACCGCATTGATAAACGCTTCTGCTTAGCGATCTTCAAGGGTATGAAGATACACTCCTCCTCTCGTTTCTATGCATCACCATGATCTTGTGTTTGCGTAGGAAAATTTTGAAATTACTACGTTCCCCAACAATCTTCCCTCATTTATTATTTTAAAATGAAATGTTTTCTGGACAGAAATAATTAAAAATCAAAATCCTCGTCTTCACTATTTGATAAAAATTTCAAATATGAAAATTGGAAAATCCCCAACTCTCTCCGAAGGTCCTTGAGTTTCTTAGGATTTCAAGGATTGCAAATGAAAAAGCAATAAAATATGATATGCATGGATGACCTATGTATAACATGCCAAATTGGAAATTTGGGATGTTACACCTACCCCTATTTAGAGCAGTGGAAATCGGGCCGATGGATTGTCCGTGTAATGGGTAGACAGTGATTTCCATCTCCCAAACACTTGGCTTCGGGCAACCGACGTGGGAGTGGACATTTTGCCACTTCTTTCGAATTTTGGGACAATAAGCATCCATGTTTACCCTAGCAACTAAATTGGAATCCATTTTGTATTCCTATATGAATCTTTATAAATCATTCTATGTGTTTTTATATATCTTCAAAAGGATGACAAAGATGTATTCCACTGTCATATATGAATATGGTTTACAAATGCCGATACTCAAATTCAGAAGCTAGAATCCAGTTTAAGGTGAATTCGAATATTTGGAACACTTCATGTCCAACTCAAATGTCACACGCAGCATAATGTGTACTCCCATTTAGATATGTACACAAGCGATGTATCAAGATTCAAATACCGAGTCAATCAACCAAGAATGTACAGAACTAACAGACATATAAACACTTATAGAGTATATGGATCAATAATATCAACTAACATACATAAGCCAGGCCGCTGTACTTTTTTTGGCTACAACAGCATCCTTTTTTTAGCCAGCATCTTGGCCCTTTCCGATGCATGCCACTTATGGTCCATCTATACTACTACTATTGCTGAATGCACATTCAGCCCGATTGGCATATTTGTAGGTCTGGCACAACAATCCAAACGAAATGTCCCCGAGTCTTATCAATTAATACAGACTTGTGCTCAAATAAAATTACAAACCAAAAAACAAAAAAAACAATTATTACATGATCTCTAAAACAAATGGTTTGATTGATTACATGAACAGACAACACAAAGGTTATTCAACGATGGAAAGAACATTTCACATATGATTTACCAAGTAGGAATTTAATTTCCTTTTTTCCTTCAGGACCTTAACAATCTGGTCAGTCTTAGCTTGCTTCGTTTTGAAATCCACCAAATATTTAATGGTTGTCTCGAGTACTGCTTGTGATTGTGTTGTTTGCTTCCTCAACATGTCAACTTCATCTCTAAGTGCAGAAGCAGAATCTCTTTCTACCACTAGTTTAGCCTCTAGAGCATCAGCAGTTGGCAATTCATAGTGCACGATTGGGCCGGTGCCACTGTTGTGGGATGATGCAACGTCCATGGGGACCTTGCTCTTTGATCTTGGGCTAACTTGTTTTGCCATTAAAGTTCCGATTGGATTCAGAAAAGTTGAAGTTAGCAAAACATCTCAACTGGGAGTTATAATAGCAAACCAGTTAAACAAACAAGGAATTAAAGAGTTTCAATTGGATGCTGAAAAGTAGTTATTAACATCATTGTAACCCGTTGTTGCAGCAGCAAAGCAGTTAAACAAACAAGTAGAT
Source organism: Triticum aestivum (assembly GCF_018294505.1). Classification (NCBI taxonomy): domain Eukaryota; kingdom Viridiplantae; phylum Streptophyta; class Magnoliopsida; order Poales; family Poaceae; genus Triticum; species Triticum aestivum. The sequence goes on from NC_057804.1 coordinate 117,422,537, forward strand.
ATTTAAGTTAAGGCAAACAGGTAATTCTTAACAGTAAGTATCAAACACATAGATAGGCGCAGTCTACAATATGATTAACAGGCTGTGGCATTATGTATTCAGGATAAAACTAAATTAAGCCAAGCAACGTAATTGAACAATTTTGCAATAAGTGGCTAACTAAAATTCCTTGAAGCAGGTAACTGAACTTACGCTAGTTATTTGTACAGGCACACTACAACTTCTTTTTCACTTACAAGGTTGTACGAAGGAGTCCATGGCATCAATTGCTTGGATACGTAGTCCCAATACTTCTTTCTTCCCACACTGCATGGGTAAGTCGAATGGTTAATCTGGTAAGATGGTGCGTCCTTGTTATGTTATATGAGGATGTGTAGTCAGACTAGTTGTAGCCACACACATCACACTGGCTTTTACTGTATATTTCATGCGATTACTTTTGGCATATCGAGATCTAAGCAATCTACAATAGGATGAAAAGACTGGCATCCTTCACATTATTGGCGAACTCAATTCATAGAAACAAGCAATTCAACCATTATGTGGGTAAATCAAAAAGCACCACTGGAATATTTTTCACTATCCAATCATACACGTAAAAAGGAGCGACGCCACCATAGGGGCTGGTATGGGCGGCCGCCTCAGGTGGCTGGAAAGTGTGCAACTAGTTTGAGTCATCCAGGTTGGCCCATGCTAGTTTTGTTCGTCCCAACGCACGAGCAGGAAATGTAAAAAATCAAGAAAAATGTTTCAATTTGGATGGTCCAATAACATAAGTGCAAGGCAGGCCCTATAGCAAGCTCGCGGCCCAAACAAACGCCTCCCATATCGATCGACAACAGGAAAAATCCCAATTCATTCGCTCTAGCCTCTAGTCTGGTTCGCTCCTAACCTAGCCGCTACTGGACAGACAGACACAACACTTCCTCGCGCCCTCATTGGAGGGCGGTCGCCGGGCTTCAAGCGAACGGAAGGACAAGAAGATGAACATCCAACCCTAGGTGTAGCCTGCATGGGAGGCAGCGGCGGCAGCACATGCATGGCATCGAGCTTGCGCAAACAGACAGTCGCAGCTTGCAAGAGTAACATGCGCAACGAGCAGGTACATCACATCCCTGATTATATCTAATTCAACTCTTCAATTTCTGGCCAATAGTTAAACCTGACGGTGTTGTAAAACTGCTTGTATGTAGGGAATCTATGAGAAAATGAAACCAATTTCTACTTATTTTATAACTCCCCCAATCAATACTGAACTGACTGAATTTGATGTATCTAATCAAGTTTCTGGTCCAAACATACAAGCTCATGTTGTTCTTGAGCCTGAAGTGTCTAATGAACAGACTGCTAATGAAGGATTTGATGCAAACATTTTACATGCTCCTGGTGATGAACATATAGTGTCTAATGAGGGATCTAATGCAAGCATTTTGCAAGATCATTGAAGGATTTAGTGTCTAATGATGATCTACTATGTTGAGAGAGACAGAGATTTGCAGGCATTGATGACAAGCAAATTATAGTGCATTTTCATAGCTTGAGGAAACATCGAGGCCATCTACCAGAAAGTCCCCGTATCATGACAACATAGCATAAATACTTTTCTAATATGTTGTTTGAAACTATTGGCATACTTGTGCAGGATAGATATATTGATATGCAGTTTGCGCACTGGTTATACGTGCAATTACACTTCGATATTTTCAGCCAGAGAACGAATAATTCAAGCAGGTACAGACCATGTTTGTAGTCCTTGTACACCATGTTGCATTTTGTGTTTTTTGGTGCTTGCATCATTTAGTGTTTATAATCTGAACTACTTTGGATCATTAGCCGGTTTTCAAAGTGCATGTAGCTTCACATTTCTCAAGTTATGTTGATTTCCGGAGTGCAAGTGCCTTCGTATTTTTTAAGTTAAATGTTCGCCCCTGGTAACTTGAATTCGTGGATCAGCCACTGCACACAAATCATACACGAATGCCAGTACGAATTAAATGAAATGCAAGGACTTACGCTAGCTCGTTGTACAGGCTCACTGCAGCTCTGCTTGCACTGAGGATGTTTCATGTACAAGTCCATGTTACCACTTGCTTGGATGTGCAGGCCTTGTGCTCCTTGCATCCCCCTCTACATTTTTGACACGGCGAATGGTTGATCAAATAAGAGGAATCGACCTTGATGTTGTACCGGAGGGCAGATACTTACAAGGTTATACGGGTGTGCAGGATGTGTACCAGATCCCGTAGCGACGTCATGCTTCGCTAAAAAATGGATTTTCTTGTTTCAGATGATATCTCCAGAAGAAATAAGACTTAAAGTCAGAGTTGCATAGGCCTGTAAGCTAAGAGAGCAGTGAAAGGATATCCAAACATCGTCGGAATAGTGCACAAGGGAGTTATGTGTGGATACCTAGTACGGGCCGGCGTTTGGGCATCCTCGCCTGGCTAGAGTGCGGGTCAGTTCAGAGCCGTTGACGGTGATGCGCTGGCGTTGGCTGGTCGAGCACGGATGCAGATCTTGAGTGGCAGCGGAGCACTACGATGCAGTGGACGAGACCGTTGGTGAAGCCCCAATAGCCTCGGGGGGCGGAGGTGCGACGATGTGCTCGGTGAAGTAGCCCCGGTGAGCTGGGAGACGGCGTCGGTGAAGCGCACCTGATGCGGTGGAACTCGGTGTCTATGAGGCACGTCGATTGCGGTGGCCGACATTGTCGGTGCACCACCCGGTGCGGTGGACGAGGGCGTAGATGAGGTAGCTCCGGTGCGGTGGTGATGCGCGACCGTCGTCTTCGTTGTCGTCGTCTGGCACAGAGGTGGGGAACGGTGGGGAAAGAGACGAGACGAGGGGCGACTCGAACGGTGGGGAAAGAGATTTTGCAGGGTTGGAATTGGGGCCGCCAGATATTTCAATCTGAAACGTGGAAGCGCGAACTTATTTTGTCGTCGTCCTTTTTTTTGGTGGGGGGGTGGGTGGCTGTGTGCTACGCGTCTGTCTAACACACGCGACCACCCCGACAGGACTATGCTTCGGTGCCTTAAGGCACCTACCTTTGTGTCCATGACATGTGGGCCCAACAGGTGGCTGGCCCACATGGCAGTGACCCAAAGGCAGTTGCCTTTAAGGCACCAAAGCAGCGTCCACCCCGACACGACTGTGGTCTGCCTGGTGCGCCTACATTTGAGAATGCAAACGAATCTTCTTTCATTTGCAAATGAATCTGTATGTATTACCATGCCCATGTTTTCCTTGCAATAATTAGTCATTCGAAACGAGATACTCCCTCCGTTCAGTTTGTAAGTCGTTTCAGACAACTTAAAATGAATTGTTTTGCATATTGTCTGAAATGTCTTCAAGGTCTTATAAAAGTGAACAGAGGGAGTACAATAAATTAATTAATGAGGAATTATTTGAAAAAAAATCGAAACGGTACCGACGCTAACGTGGATTAGAGTGTGTGTCACATAATTAGTTATTTGAATTAGAGTGTGTGTCACATAGTAAGTTATTTGAATTAGAGTGTGTGTCACGTAGCGATCTCCAATTCTAACATGGATTTCGCATTTCACTGTATCCACGCTACTTTTTTAATACAAATTCATATGTATATGATGAACACCATGGTAGTGAGAAAACTTTTGGATGGATTCAAACATATGACCTACAAAAAAGCACAACAAATTGAGTCAATGTCAACTTTTCGAAACTTAGTATGGCACGAATTCGAGATAATTACCCGTATGCCTAGTCCTCGGTTCAAATCTTACAATGTACACTGAATTGAAACATCGATATTAAGTCTCATACTATGTACATTCAAATGTTGTTTTTAGCCCCCCCCCCCCGCACAAACGCTACATACTTCCTATATCGGTCAATGTTCCTCTCCTAACCACCTTAGGAAGCTATAGGTGTCCAACACACGTTCATTCTTTCTCTCTGTGTTTCGATCTCTAAGTCTCTCAACTACACAACCCCTTTTTCCACTCTGTTACCAAATGTATTTACCTCACACACCCGCCATTGCACCCCATGCCGAGCTCTCTCTCTCTCACCCTCTCGCGCTAAATACATGCATTGCCTATCTAGCCCCCCCCCCCCGAACCTATCGTGCACACGCACGCACGTTGTATATCTAGGTCACTCCCTCGAGACTGTCTCACTCTTTCTTCCGCATGGCGAGCCACACTCGCTCAATCTCGCTCTCTTTATCCGAGTCTCGTTTAACCTCGTTTTCTTTCACACACACAAATGATATATCTCCCTATTCGGGCCTCGATCGACACACTCTATACTCTCTCATGAAGATTGTCTATCTAGGTCAGTCCATCCAAGCCACCGCCACTCTTTCGACCTCATGGTGGGCCACGCTCACTCAATCTCTCTCTCTCTCTCTCTCTCTCTCTCTCTGTATGTCTCGATTGACCTCGCTCTTTCTCGGAAAAAAACGATATATCAACATGTTTGATCCCAATTCGACCTATTCACACTGTATACTCTCTCATGCACATTGTCTATCTAGGTCACTCTCTCCAACCCGTCACACTCTTCCGATTGCACGGCGACCCTATGTGATCGGTTGACCTTGCTTCCTGCCACGCACAAAATATATCTACATGTCTGTGACTGGATCATCTCTCAAGCTCTATCTTACAGCCCTCACCCTTGCCAAAAGCTCAATCAGACAATATCTCTCCAGAGCATATATATTTGTTCAATGAATGTTGGACCACACTCACTTTGTCTCTCTATCTATATGTCTCTCGATTGACCTTGCTTTCTCACACCGTATCTTCCATGCGTTGAAGCTACTACCTCTCCATCCCTCGCAAAGTCGGAGCTATTTACATTGCGAGGGGCACTCCAACCTTGGATTAATTTGTGTAGGCATTTATTCCGGTCGGTTTAGATTATATTTTCGTAGCATCCGGCCCACAACTACTCCAAACACCGTTGCAACCCACGCAACTCCCCTAGTTGATTTCCCTCTGGCTCGGTCATCACTCTCTCGCACGTCCTTTCTCGCCTTCAATGTTGCACCATGGTATTACTGAAAAAACTATCTTGTTCTCTTTAATTATTATAAATAAGCTACAAAACAACACACCGATAGTCCACTTGGAATGGAACAAATTTCGACCCACAAATTAAAGTGCTACAAACTACACACCGAGGGGCCCACATGTCATGAAACAAATTTGGACCCATATACAAATTAAAAAATAAAGGACGAGGATTGAACATGCGACCGGGCCTTCAAGACGCACGTCAATAGGCAACATACATAGAATAGCAATGTTTGTTGTACCCCGCTTTGTTCACATAATGTTTTTATATTAGCACAACCTAATTAACGGATAACATGTAATATTATTTTTAGTACTATTCGCCTCCACTTACTGGTGGGTTCCATGTGTGCTCTCTCTCTCTCTCCTCCCCTTCTGCGTTTAGACGCATGGGCAAACAGGAAGAACTCGCGGGCGATGTTGCCGTTGACCATATCTGGACACGTTCACAAGTCACGACACCAGTTTCACATACTAGCAGCACTAGTCAGTGTGTACGTGCAATGCACGTTAATTTGGAAGTATATTAAGTGCATGCGGATATTAAGTACTAGGATATTGTCTGAGTGTTGTTATGTGATTAGCACAATTTTTGGCATGAAATTAGCTGCACGCTAAACGTGTTGAGCGCTCGACATTGAAGTATTCTAGGTCGTTGGATGACAAGGAATACATGTGGCTTGATAACGTTTTATATTTAATTTGATATAACTCTAGCAGAACATTCAATCGATCAAACCATAGATTTCGTTCAGTCTGACCCCGAGTTTAAACTATACGATGATTTATATAAAATAAACGGAAATGATAAACGTTCGAATTTTAAGCATGGCAATCCGAACGTTTTTCATGGAAAATTTAGATTACGCGGCGGCGGCGGGGTGTCTCGTGGCTCCTCTGCCGTGCTCTCTGTGTCATCGGGCCACTGACCGACGGCGACGGCGGTGTCTTGCACCGTTTGGCGTACTCCTGGACGTTGGCCTAACTTGAAGGAAGGCCAAAATGACCTGGACTTCGGAGCGAGTCAACTAGCGGGAGGAGGCGACTAGCATTGGCGACAATGTGCGGCTCCCAGCCCATCAATGCCACGGGGATGGGCGCCGGCGCAGTCGGGGCGACGGGAGCCGGAACAGGAGCGGGGACAGGCGCGACGTCTTCCCGCAAGGCTAGTTCAAGCTCATCCCAAAGCGCCTTATGTTCTTGAGACTCCAGCTGGGTGTCTTCCTCAGGGAACTGGAACACTAAGGGCAGACCATCGTGATGTGGCATGGCATACATTTAGGTCAGGCTAGTTGGAGGTAGACGACAGGAGAATCAGAGAGGAAGAGAGAAGATTGTAGCGATACCGGGTAGTGCGGGGTTGATTTTAAACTGCGACGCCGGCGACATTAAAAGTGGGAGAAATTGGGACGACGGTGGGCGGCGGAGCCTGGTCAAAGGGCTCGCCTCCCGGTGAACCTGCACAGCGGTCTGCTCGCACGCCTCCCTGACAGCCGGCGCCGCATTCTCCTCGCATGCCTCCCGTCGACTCACACGATTGCTCGGACGTCACCTGCCGATGAGAAGCTAGGACTCGTGGCAGCACGTAAACGCCCACGGTTTCAATAGTGAAAGCATTCGCCTTAACGTGACAGGTCTTTGTTCCAAAATACCTTGGCTCTTCATTTGGGCAACTTGTCATAAGCAGCTTGTCTCAAATTGAAGAAAAAACTTATGAAGTAATATTTGTGCCATATCATGTGACCATGCTCAGTTTCAAGAATTTATGCTCACTTTTGGATTTTCTGAAATTTAAGATCCAGGATTCGAAACAATATCATAACCTACATCAAGCAATAAATTTTCAAGCCATACATCTGTCCTGTTGTATTTCTTAAGAAAGGATTTGGTCAAACATTTTGCTTAGTTAGACTTCAGACAAGTTATATATGCAGAGTAAAAGGATAATCCCTCCATACCAGTGCATTGCCTGATATATTAACTCAAGTACTAGGCACAAACAAACGGGCTCAATTCTGTGCTCATCCTGGTGTAGTAGTAATAGTACTAGGCAATGCAGTTGATGGGTGACCTTGACGAGCGGCGACCGAGGGAATTGAACCGTGCTCGGCACGGTAGGTAACATTGTCTAGTTACTAAAGCATCCCTCCGTTGTTCATCGGTAGTCATTATAGACCGGGGACATGAGGGGAATTTCCTAGGGCTGGAATTCTAGCCGCCAGATATTTCAACTTGAAACGTTGAGGCTCGACTGGTTGGGGTTGCCTAACGTGCGTACCACGCACGCCACCGAAGGACATGAGCCCAGTTTTTTTGTTTTTTTAGGATCAACACGAGCCAAGGTCTGGCTGGTACACTATTGGGTCCTACCATTCGAGAATACGAAAGGAACCTTTTAAATTGGCGAACGAATCTATGTGTATTACAATACCCGTATTTTCCTTGCAAATACTAATCTCAACGTGGTAATTGATTTATGATGAGTTGTTGAATTAGAGTGAGTTTGTGATATAGTGATCTCAACGTGGATTTCACATTTCATGGTATCCCTAGTAAGTTTTCCAATGCAAATTCAAATTTAAAGGATGAACAATATGGAGGTGAGAAAACTTTGTATGTATCAAGCATATGACCACACACAGAGAGAGAGAGAGACACGCACACATGAAAACAACAACAATCCAATAAGTATAGTGCATCTATTTTTCCAAACCATGCATGTATGTCACGAATTCAAAAATACTCCTTCTATTCCTATATATTGGTCTTTTAGAGAGTTCAACAAGTGACTACATACGGAGAAAAATGAGTGAATCTAGACTCTAAAATATGCCTATATACATCCGTATGTGCCAGTCCATTTGAAACCTCTAAAAAGACTAATATTTAGGAATGAAGGGAGTAAAATGTAAGACATCCATGGTCCTCAGTTCAATATTCAAACTGAAACATGAATATTAAGTCTAGTACTACAGTACATGCAAATGTTGTGTTTAGGCGGAGCTATGATTGTCGGGGGTCAACCCCTCGACCTTAGATAAAATTGTGGAGCTCTGTTTAGGGTTGTTTAGATTATATTTGTCCCCACCCTCCCAACCACCGATTGGTTGTGCACCCCCAACCCTCCTCCCCGGGAGAATATCATGTGCCCTCATACCTTAGATGCTATATGCCGATACGGGTTGCTTGGAGCTTGTAGATCTGAGATATAGCAGCTCACATGATGTGTCTTAATATTTTTGCAGGAAACCTTGATGAGTTTGAGAATTGCACACAATTTGTACAAAAACTGCTCAGATGCCCTTTGATCCCATATCCAACAACCTCGAAGCTCGTATCACCGTAGCATCTAAGATGAAGGAGGACATCATATTCTCCTGTATGTAAGAATATCATGTGCTAACACACCTTAGATGCTTTGGTGATACAAGCTCTTCGGAGGCGTTGGATTTGTGACCCCACACCTCCTCGGTGGTTCGAATGGTTTTTTGCAGAAAAGCCCCAAAAGAGTTTGGTCACTGCTTGCAAGCACAAAGACTGCTCAGATGCCATTGGATCTTAGATCAAACGACCTCCAAGCTCGTAGCACCATAGCATCCAAGCTGCGATAGCACCTTATGTTTTCTCGCACGGGAGAATATGAGGTGCTCCCGCACCGTAGATTCTATGGTGATACAAGTTCACTGAGATCTAACGGCCCACAGTAGGAGGTTTGAATGTTTTTGCAATATACGGCTGATAGAGTCTGGGAAATGCGCAGAAAGTACAAGTACTATGCATGTGCCATCTGATCATTGATCATACGACCTAGATGCTCATTTCACCGTAGCAGGTAATTAAGCTACGAGGAGCACCTAATATGAGCAATGGGGAGCCGTTGGATCGAAGATGCAACGGCACACACGAGGCCTGAATGTTTTATTTGTAAAAAAACCTTTGGACAGTTTGGAAATTGCGCATAATTACAAAGACTACTCCCAAGCCATTGGATCTCACTTCCAATGGTGTAAAAACTCGTATCACCATAGTATCTAAGCTGCGGGGTGGATGTGATATTCTATGCCGCTGTCATTTTTGTTTGTAAACTTGTAAAATACGTGTAACTCATGCCGTTACTTGTCTAACTGCGCAAAGTGTTTGTTCAAAAAAACCATCCTACACTGAAATATCAGAACAACACACGGGGGTCCCACTTGTCATTAATCAAATTTGGACCTAAAACTAACAAATCTAAAAGACAAAATTCGAACTGGCAACCTGGACTACAAAGCGTAAGTCGATAGCCTGAAAAAACAAACGGTTGTTGGCTTTGTTCCATAACTTGATTTTATATAGTACTTGCGTTGAGTAGAGTAGAGGCAGTGCCTCGTCAATACGTGCATGACCGTTGTCTCACTTACTGGTGGGTCCCAGGTCTGCGATCTCAATCTCTCTTCTCTTCATCATCTAACCTTTGCATGGGCACACACGAAGAGCGGCGCTATCTTGCCGTGGTGTTATTACAACTAAAAAAAGCTTGGAAAATAGAAGAATCGCCTAGAACAAGAGATGTTGTGGTTGGTCGAGACGGAGCTAACCACATCTATCCTTCGTGCCACGTTTGCATGATGAAGCTGTGTGGCTAGTGGGGTGTTTTCGACCGACTGGCTCGGTCTCGAGGTCGAACCATAGGTACTACGTTTGATACAGTATTATTTTACACGCACATTTTTCCTCCGTGCCGAGACATGGCACACCCTACCACGCGGTTTCGGGGTCCTCCCGGGTGGTGCACGCATATATTCTTCCTGACGTGGGATGCCCTACCACGCATTTTCTGGGTCCTCCTCGATCGTAGCGCCGAAGAAAGTAAATGAGTCGTCAAATCACGAAAGACCACCTTTCTCGCCGAGTACATCAGTGAAGCATGGTGGCTAGCTAGTTGGGCTAGTTCGACCGATTAGCTAGGCCGCCGCCACATTTGTTTTTCACCCCTTTTTTTATCTACTTGCCGGCAGCTAAATTTAAATATCCACCACGGCGTTGCTCTGGTGTTTGGGTGCGGCAGGATTTTTAATTTTTTGATTGATGGGAGCAGGCGCGGCAGGATTTTTAATTTTTTGATTGTCGGGAGCAGGCGTGTCAGCAATTAGTCACGATGACTCCGCCTATAAAACCCACTGCTCCCTAATGTGAGAAGTTGTCGACTGGTGTTTTACCATGGTGAAAACCAAAATATTCCCCGCTCCTCAGCTGGCTCCCTCCGCCTTCCCGTAGATTGCATTGCCTTTCAGCCGTTTCGCCCCCTTTGCTTCCTCTCCCCATTGCTTCTACCTGGTGCCATGGCGGCACAGCAGATCACGGAGTCCGAGGTGAGGCGCCTGACACAGGAGCTCCATGCCAAGGATGCGGAGCTCAGGCCCAAGGATGTGGAGCTCCGTGAGCTCAAGGAGGAGAGGAGTGCCATGCTCCTCCGTTATGTGCGGGAGTTCATGGAGCTTCAGAAGCGGTAGGCATCCACCATAAAGATGCTCGAGGCGTCGGCGGCGTTGCTGCAGAAAGCGGGAGATACGATAGGCCGTTAGGGGAGCCGACTGGAGCACGAGTGGGCCGATCGTGACGAGGTCCAGGATGGCCTCAGCCACTTGGTGAACCAAGTTGCCACGCACGTGTTGCGGCTGCGCGATGCCTACCGTCGTGCCAGTGTGACGATGCCCACCGTCGGGCTAAACCCGTTCGACCACCCGGTCGTCTTCAACAAGCTGCGGCTTCCTGACCTAGTCTCCTTCTTCACCTATATCTCCAAGGAGCTGAGCCGTCTCCGTGCGATGGTGGGGGCTGAGCTGGCCAAGGAGGGGTTGCGGGCTGCCATCGCCGTTGCCGGGCGAATCCTTTCAGGGCTCCTCACCAGAATCCATTCGTGCCATTGGACGCCGTCTTTGACGAGCTGGCTCCCGTCGACCGGGAGCGGGCTCTGCGAGCGGTTGCACCCTGCATCACCAACATCGTGCGCCTCGAGAAGCAGAGGGACTTCAGTGGTGTTTAGGCGCCCTCTGCATGGGCATGTCCATGTCTCGGTGCAACATGACCGTTGGATCAAACTCAAACGGTGTAGATCAGTCACTGTAGCACAAAGCGTGTGGGTGTGTTCGGTTGCATTCTCATCTCAATATAGTTGTTTCCTCTTCATGTATTTTTGTCAACCTACTAGTACGGACTCATGCACCCTTCATGCACTCCGCCAAACACCCAAAAGTGGGTCGACAAGGGAACTTTTGCTCCCATCCCGTGCACCCTTCATACACCCTGCCTAACACTATTCATGCTTCATATGGTTCGTGTTTTGTGGAGTACTGTAGCACCGTACTCTCCGTGCACTGTGGACCTAGTTCTGTTAACATTGATCTCACCGTTCATTCTCGACCGGATAGTCGAAAAAGCGGTACTATGTTACATATAGGAGTAGTTGACATGCGCACAACATCATTTGTTATCATCATATCTTACTACACTAGCAACAAGATTGTGTAGTACTGACGTATGAACCACTGCACATGCCTAGTAGTAGGAGCACTGTGTATGTTCAAGTGGCTGCCGTGTTTCGCACTCCTCCGTCGTAAGAGTGGAAACGCTTGTTGTAATCATTTTTTTATTCAGAAAAATAGTGGACACGCTCTACCATGCGGATCCTCCTCCATCCATGCACTAAATTACTCACTTTCGCCGACGTGTGGGACAGCCAGCACCTGAGTCTACCAGCCATGCACTAAATTACTCCATAATAGAGTGACGGTAGACTACCCCGATCGAACCGCCGCAGTAATGCCCAATGAGCCGTCAAATCACAAAACCCCCTCCTTTCTAGCAGTAAGTTGGACGGACGAAGCAACCATCATTTCACCCTTCTCTCTCAGCTTCCTCTCTTGAAGAAAACCCCCACTCGCTTCGCTTCTCCCTCATCTCGTTCCTCCTTTCACTCTTCTCTCTCAGCTTCCTCTCTTGGATGGACGCCGGAGCACCGGCCGACGTGATGTCTATGTTGGGGAACGTAGTAATTTCAAAAATTTCCTACGCACACGCAAGATCATAGTGATGCATAGCAATGAGAGGGGAGAGTGTTGTCCACGTACCCTCGTAGACCGAGAGCAGAAGCGTTAGAACAACGCGGTTGAAGTAGTCATACGTCTTCACGGCCCGACCGATCAAGCACCGAAAACATGGCACCTCCGAGTTCTAGCACACGTTCAGCTCGATGACGTCCTTCGAACTCTGATCCAGCCGAGCTTTGAGGGAGAGTCCCTTCAGCACGACGGCGTGGTGACGATGATGATGTTTTACGGACGCAGGGTTTCACCTAAGCACCGCTACGATATTATCGAGGTGGATTATGGTTGAGGGGGGCACCGCACACGGCTAAGAGATCCAAGGGATCAATTGTTGTTGTCTATGGGGTGTCCCCCTGCCCCCGTGTATAAAGGAGCAAGGGGGGAGGCGGCCGGCCTAGTTGGAGGGCGTGCCATGGGGGGAGTCCTACTCCCATCAGGAGTAGGACTCCTCCTTCCCTTGTTGGAGTAGGAGAGAAGGAAAGAGGGGGAGAGGGAGAAGGAAAAGGGGCTGCACCCCTTGTCCAATTCTGACTAGAGGGGGCGCGCGCGCCTACTTCCTTTTGGCCTCTCTCCTCTATTCCCGTATGGCCCAATAATAAGGCCCATATACTCCCCGGCGAATTCCCGTAACTCTCCGATACTCCGAAAAATACCCGAATCACTCGGAACCTTTCCGAAGTCCGAATATAGTCGTCCAATATATCGATCTTTACGTCTCGACCATTTCGAGACTCCTCGTCATGTCCCCGATCTCATCTGGGACACCGAACTCCTTAGGTACATCAAAACACATAAACTCAAAATATAACCGTCATCGAACTTTAAGCGTGCGGACCCTACGGGTTCGAGAACTATGTAGACATGACCGAGATACATTTCCGGTCAATACCAATAGCGGAACCTGGATGCTCATATTGGCTCCCACATATTCTACGAAGATCTTTATCGGTCAAACCACATAACAACATACGTTGTTCCCTTTGTCATCGGTATGTTACTTGCCCGAGATTCGATCGTCGGTATCTCAATACCTAGTTCAATCTCGTTACCGGCAAGTCTCTTTACTCGTTACGTAATGCATCATTCCATAACTAACTCATTAGCTACATTGCTTGCAAGGCTTATAGTGATATGCATTACCGAGAGGGCCCAGAGATACCTCTCCGACAATCGGAGTGACAAATCCTAATCTCAAAATACACCAACTCAACATGTACCTTCGGAGACACCTGTAGAGCTCCTTTATAATCACCCAGTTGCGTTGTGACGTTTGGTAGCACACAAAGTGTTCCTCCGGTAAATGGGAGTTGCATAATCTCATAGTCATAGGAACATGTATACGTCATGAAGAAAGCAATAGCAACATACTAAACGATCAAATGCTAAGCTAACGGAATGGGTCAAGTCAATCACATCATTCTCCTAATGATGTGATCCCGTTAATCAAATGACAACTCATGTCTATGGTTAGGAAACACAACCATCTTTGATCAACGAGCTAGTCAAGTAGAGGCGTACTAGTTACACTACGTTTGTCTATGTATTCACACATGTATTATGTTTCCAGTTAATACAATTCTAGCATGAATAATAAACATTTATCATGATATAAGGAAATAAATAATAACTTTATTATTGCCTCTATGGCATATTTCCTTCAGTCTATGGCTCTGGCCAAAACCGTCGAGGCTCATGGTACGAAGAAGCGCAAGCACCCCGCTGAGACTACCGCAGACAAGCTCAAAGCCATTGCCCTGTCCAAGCCCCCCTCTCCGGGATCCCTCATTAAGCAAGTCCAGGTAATGTCTCTTGTTGACGATCTTTTTCTCGATCTTGATCGTGTTTTTTCATCTAACACGCAGTACTAGTACTGGTAGTACAACTTTCTGGATGATCTTTCATGTGATTTTAGTGTGCCAAATGACGTTCTAAATTACTCTTTTGACCAAAACATGCGAGAGGTTGACACTGATTTCTTATAGATTACTTTCAACTACTCCCTCTGTCCCAAATTTCTTGTCTTAGATTTGTCTTGATACGGATGTATCTAATACTAAAATGTGACTTGATACATCCGTATATAGACAAATCTAAGACAAGAATTTTGGGACGGAGGGTGTACTTTATGAACATCAATGCTACCTTTTAAGAGGGTATATTTGCCTCAATAACTTGTGTTATGGATATTGCAAGTAATCCCTCTGCTCTCATGCCTTTGAAGACATGTTCTAGTGTCTTTGTTCACTCATTTCTGTGCGTATATGTTGTCATATATGGAGTATAATATCGAAAATCATCTTATATTTCTGAACAGAGGTAATAATAAAATATGGATTCTATTTGAATTAGAACCAGGTCCGCGGTGGAGATGAAGTTCTCAAAGTCATGCCGTGTGAACTGGAAGACCTGATGATGAGTTCTACTGCTGAACTATCCAGCTGCTGTGTCCTTGTCGCCACGTGTCCTGAACTAGTGTTTTCCTGTAGCATTGTTTTCAGGCGTGTTCTTGAGGCTGTACTTGACCACAACAATTTCCTGGTTGTGCCTTCGATTACAAAGGGTGTGGTTCTTGTAAAGCTTCCCAACAAATCTGATGCGGCCTATCTTCATCATCATGTTTATGAGTGGAAAGAACACTCTGTTAGGTTCTCCAAGGTTGACAAGATGGTGATGGTGCATGTAGACATCTCACACGAAGTCCATGGCCTAGTCAGTTATGCGGGGTTCATCCCGTAGGTCAGTGGCAAGAAATAGTCTGCAGAGTTTAGTTAGTGCAATTTTGCTTATCTGTAATAAGTACTATTCTTCAGTACTTGATTTGTCTTTGTGAACCCTGTATTGTTTATTAGTACTCCCGCTTTTTGTGTGTGGTCAGTCCTGAGAATGGTCTATGTTAATGTCTGTCCACTCAATTCAGTATGTATATTTTGAAGTATCCAGATCATATCTTTTGTGAGGATGGTTTATCAATTATGGTTACACTCCAATATCTGTATGCATTGCAAGGTTTATCGCACCCACCAGGATTTCCAGCCCCATGGATGTTTGGTCCATACGATTTGTCACGACCTTTGGACTGTCCTGCTTGTGGGAGTAGGCAGGGCCCCTGCATGCCACGCGTAGTTGGACGATCAATCTTCTGTTTAGTACTTCAACATAGTGATTTCCTGGTAAGGATTCACTCGAATCACATCAAGTAAATCTTATTGATTTACTGTCTAAATCTTATTGATTTAATGTCATGTTTTCTTTCTTTTCCTGCAATTTTACGATGCAGGTTTTGTCATGTGACATTCATCACAGAATACACCGTTTGGTTTGCTCTACGATGGCTATTTTTGCAGGTTTCACTTCTTATGTCGTGTCAGTAACGAAGGCACTGTCCATCACTTATATTACTGGAAAAAATTGGATCAGTCTGTTGTCTGAGTACAAGTTGAGTCCCTATGATGAACTGTAGTTTGGTTTAACAAAAACGCCACAATTAGTCCTTCTCGCGTCTTAAAGAAATGAAGAAAAAACTGGATCACGGTCACGGATCCTAGTCAAGTTAGAAAGCTGATCATAGCAGACCAGACATGATCACCGCTATCTCGCACATTGGTACCACCTTCAGCAACGAATCGAGCACCGGCAGTTGCTCTAGCACTAACAGCGGCAGCAGCTCAGTCTGATCCAGCTGAGGATTGGGCACCGACCGCGTCAGCGGATCAGTCTGATCTGCCGAAGGATCGGGCATCGACACCGGCACATGCTCCGACACCGGCACCAGCTCTACAAGGAGAACCATCTCTGGCAGCAGCAGCGGCTTCGGCACCTACACCAACACTTGCACTTGCATCTGCTCCGGCCCGTGCGGTTGCACCGGCAACAGACTGGGATGCAGTTCACACTTCATATACCAAAGTCCTTACAAAAACCGACATGTCCACCTTCTTGGTAAGCATTGGCCGCCCAAGTGCTTCGTTCTTTTTTCTTTCCATGTTGTTTCACATGATTCACTGTGTTGATCTAATTGTTTGGGTATGTCTTCTTGTTTGCAAACAGAGAATTCCTAGAGCAACGAGGGAGTCGTTCAACAATCCGGGCGACCACGGCCAAGTTTCTCTTACCATGCGCAGACTTGGTGTGAATGAATCTGCTCAATATACCGTAAGTACAAAGGATGGTCGCATGATGATTGATGCTAAAGGATGGTCCAGGTTCAAATCTAAATTATATCTTGCGGTAGAGGATGATGTCAAAATCGAACTTTCTCATCAAGGAGAGCTGGTCCAAATCAACTTTGAAATTCTTCAGTAGCAGCACGCAACTGCCGAACTGATCTATCTTCCGAGAGATTTTTATGTAATAATCTGGCATGGTGAAACAAGTGTCCTGTGTGTATAAGTAGTAATACAGTATTATTTATCATATGGTATATCGCTGATAGAATTGCAACTCTGATTGCTGGTGAGGAACTGTCGTTCGATTTCATTCCAACAGTTGTCGTGCTTTATTCAATTTTGTGTATTCGTCTTGCGACAGCATCTAAAACCAGCGCCGTACCGATCGCTTGCAATATGAAAAGAGTTGAGGTAGAACACATGGGCCCACAAACATGCAGGGTCGGCCTGCGGCCCAAAGTCCAGAACCGTGAGCCTATCTGAGTATTATATTCTCAGTTGAACCCCCATAAAAAAAGCTGAACCCCCATAATGCTCGTGCATTGTAGAGGGAGTATATTTCTCGGCAAGGTGAGCCTGTCTATGGTATAAAAGATTTGTGTATTTCTTTACAGAGGGAGTATCTCTCTATCAAAAAATATATTTATGTGTAACTAGTTACTCCTGTCTTTCTACTTCCTTTCGCTGATATGTGGGGCAACAGGCAACGGGGACCACGTTCCATATGCACAAATTAGAGTGCACAACTTCATGGTAGACACACCCCAGTCGTAGCGCCGCAGTAATGCCCAATGAGCCGCCAAATCACAACCCCCCCCTTTCCAGCTTTAGCAGTAAGCTGGACGGACGAAGTGGCAATATTTCATTGGGCCTGAATCCCCTTCTCCCTCGTCTACTTGTTCAGAGAAAACCCCCTCTCGGCGATTGCATAGGGTTTTCTCATGGAGAACCAGGTACGAATTCTTCATCCATCCCCGATAAATCCAAGTCCCTTGGTTGCAGGTAATCCTAGGATGGCAGCCGCCGCCGTTGATGCATTTTTCTTCCTACTGAATCTAGTGTGTTTCATTTGCAATGCCCAAAGTGCGAGGACCCTACACGTTTCTGCGCCCTCGGCGAGACGCCACACTTGTTCCTTCTCATCCTAGCACAACATTTTGAAATGTGCATAGTATGTTCCTAGAATCCTCTTTTCTATCCGGGAGGGTGGTTTTTTTTAACATGTTGTGTTCTCATATAATTTTTCCTGCAGTGTATTATTTTCTCTGCCAGAACACATGTACTCAAGATGCTCGGCCTTGCCATAACTGAATACACTAGTTTAATGGTCACAGTGAAGACAAGCCATGGATATGAGTTCCAAGTTGGGTTCATGAACCAAGAAGATCGCTGCTTTTCTTATGGCCTAACTTGGATAAACTTTCTCAAGTGTTATGGACTGAAAGTTGGCGCACGAATGTTGATGGAAATAGCAGAACATGGTCTCATCTTCACTGCAATCTTCCACCCTGACATCGTTCCAATTGTTCATCCATGTTAGTTTTGTATCCGGTTCTTGCTTGTTGCCTCGATTACTTCTTAATGCACCTATTCTGTCTAACTAATCACAATTTAACTTTAGAAGTAGCAACGAATCTCTCATGAATATGCTACTTCTAACTAATATTTTCTTATAATTGGTGGCACGTGTAGGTTTTTTCAGAGTTAAGCAGTCTACTCGTTTGTTACTCTGTAATAACTCGGCTGTTGCTGATGGCACTGAAGTTGACTGGATCGACATCCACAAGTTCCTACACTTTATTGATCGTCTTGAGGTCCTTGTGAGGCGTTTCAATGGTGGAAGGCCACGTGGGATATGTGTGCCACTGCTGCACTCGTTGAACAGGTCCAACTGTGTCGAGAAACTTATGGTATGAGCTGTTTTCTGTTATATATGTTGTTCATAAACTATTGCTTATACACAGTTTTACAGATGTGATCTTCTTGAAACAGGAACTGCCCAGTTCTATTGTTCCTATACAGATGCCTGACCATGGTCGGGTCAGACTTGCGCTTGGTCACAACATGATGTTTATGTCAACCTACTCAATTCCCCTTGGAGGTGAAAATATACTTATTCATGGGTGGTCTCAAATAATGAAGGCCCGTCCATCTTGGATAATAGGACATAAGATTATGTTCATGCTTTTCCATGGCTCTAAAGCGAATATCCTGTTTATTGACTACGTTGCGAGATGAAGCCGCTTTCAGAAGGTTGTGGATGCGCGGGGTGGCACCTGGGCCTTGTCCTGGGGCTTGGAGGCCTCACCCTTGGTTAACTGTAGGCAAAGTAGCACTATTCGAGGCGTGCTTTGTACGGTTGAACCTGTATAAGTACTCATACTGCTTTCAGCTTTGGTTGTTAAGTGCCCCTGCTGGTTTCAGTTAAGGTTGTTAAGTACTCCTGCTGCTTTTACAGTCTGTCGTGTTTCTTCAGTCCTGTCTTCCTCCAGCCGCCAAAACCAAACCAGCGCCAGCGGGGCCGCCTGCTTCCACCTCCCACGGCTGGCTGCGCCTCAGTGCACGCATCGCCGCCCACCGTCTCCTAAATCGTTAACGCCAATGTCCTCCGCGCGCTTTGGTGCGCTCGCCGCGGCGCCGCCCTCTCGCGTTGTTAACATGGTCAACAAACAACAGGAATCGGCAGAAGTATGTGTAGAGGATGACAGTAGGGGCCCACCACATCAGCATATGAAAAAATAAAAATGCTTCCTCCTAGTGTTTTCCTGACATCTGGGACCCACGACATTGTGAGCGTATATAGTCAATAGACAAGAGAACAACGCAAGATCGACTGACACCTGGGACACAGCTACTCGAGCAGTATTTTTTTTGTTATTGTTGAGATGGAGCAGGGTTTGAACTGGGTTGTGGCCCGTCTAGCCCAGGCTTATATTTTGTGTTCACCATGTGACCAGCCTAGCTATTTTTTCTTTGTGAAAATGAGCCCAGCTTATTTTTTCTGAAGAATACCCAATCTAGGCCTACTTATTTTTCAACGCCCTGATGAGCTGCAACTCTTTCAAGACGCCTGCAAATCTTGAAAGTAATATGAAATGGGTTGTAAATATAAAAATAGATGACAAATTGGCAATTACTTTATAATTTCTGAATTTTTTCACATTTTTCAGATTCCTATTTCACTAGGCATTAACCTAATTTAAATATATCTTCAAAGTACTTTAAATCTGGCTTGACATTTCGGTATTAAAAATAGTTTGGAACCCACATAAATATGCGAAATTGGCCCTGGCCAACCAAAAAAACGACTGCAATAAATTGCATAAGAAGTTGCCAAGAGATATATATAAATTATTAAAAAAAGAGGGAGTGGTCTGACTTGTGGGCCTGTTTAGTTGACGCGTATGCAAGATTTTTTTAGTTAGTATATACGTCAACAAATGATTCTAGCAGACGTAACCGTTGGATGTCAATCCAACGGCCGTCGTGTTTCTTCAATCTCTGATCTTCTTGCTCCAGTCGCCAAAGCAGCGCTGGCGGGACGACCTGCTCCCGCCTCCTATGGCCGATTGTGCTGCCGCGCAGGCCTCAGCGCCCCCTACTACTCCCACCGCTGGCCAGGGCATCCCTCTACTCACCCACACCCCCTGTTATTCTGCGGCGACGACAGCCTCACACCACAGTCGAACTGGTGAACCCTCGTACTCCTCTCCGCACGGGCTTCCACTGCCGCGTCTTCCCCTTGCTAGGCCTCACCGTCGTCCACCGCCGTGGTGCTCTCGGCATGGCGTGGTCAATGTGGTCAACGACCGACTTCTGTCGGAAGAGTACTGTATGTGGAGAGGCTGACAGCTGGGTCCACGGCAGCCGCAAGGAAGTGCCTCCTTATTACGCGGAAAATAATTATTCCTCCACCTGACAGCAGGGACCCACCGGACGGGCCACCAGTATTTCGTGAAAAGAACATTTCCCCCTGACTGTTGGGACCCACTGGACGGGCCACCGTATTTTGCGAAAAAAACATTCCCCCGCTGTCATCTCGGACCCACCGGAAGTGCCTCCTTATTATGCACAAATAAATGAATACTCCCCTTGCTAGCTGGAACCCAGCATAGAGGGAGGCTGACTTGTGGGCCTACCAAGTTGACGGGGACAGAGGGCTTTGTCACTTAGACAATATGAACGATTCGAGCTCCTGTTACCGTACGATGTTCATCCAATGGCTGTAGTGCTTCTTCAACCTCTGGTCTTCTTGCTCTACCCGCCCAAACCAGCGTCGGTTGTGCCGCGTTCTCCTGCCTCCCGTGGCCAGCTGGGATGCCGCGGAGGCCTCACCGGCCCCCTACTATTCCCACCGCTAGCCAGGCCATCCCTGTACTCACCCACACCCTCTGTTATTCTGCGGCGACAGCAGCCTCACACTGCAGCCGAACCAGTGAACCCTCGTACTCCTCTTCGCGTGGGCATCCACTACCGTGTCTTCCCCGGCTCCGAGTCGTCCCCTTTGTAGGCCTCGCCATCGTCCACCGCCATGGTGCTCTCGGTGCGGCGTGGTCAACGTGGTCATGGAATGACTTCCATCGGACGTGGACTGTACATGGAGAGGCTAACAGCTGAGTCCACGGCCGCAACAAGGAAGTGCCTCCTTATTACGTGCAAAAAAATTATTCCTCCACCTGACTGCGGGGACCCACCGGACGGGACACTGTATTTCACGAAAAAAATGTTCCCCCTGACTGCTGGGACCCACCAGCTACATCTTCACACGCAAGGAAGTGCGTCCGGGCAAAAAAAATGATTCGCCCCCCTGACTGCTGGTACCCACCAGCGACATGTTCGCACGCAAGGAAGTGCCTGACAGTCAGGACCCACCTGGTCGAAGCGTACGTAGCGTTGTCATTCTGGTCGCGAACGTGTACGTACATATATACTGGTGGATGTAGAGGCGCGCACGTGTCATAGTAGAGGCACGCACATGTCGTAGTAGAGGAGCGCACGTAGCATGTACATGTACGTACAACGCCCAGGGTGCAAGAAACAAAATACGGCCACGTATGTGTACATACGGGCGGGGTCTCGAACGCCTACTTGCGCATACGTATGGCGAGGGCTCGTGTACATGGCCGGTCGGAACGGAGAAACAACGTCGTCGTCATGTTCATGGGGAGCCAACCGGCTGGGTCGGAACGGAATGTGTGGTCGTGTTCATCGGGAGGGCTTGGACGGAACAGGCGATGGAAACGAGGCTTGGTGTATCGCAGAACGGAGGAAATGGACCTCCTACGGTCGAAACGGGGGTCCTGTTGATCGGGAGGGGTGTGGCGTACCGCAAAACGGAGGAAACGGACCTCCTACGGTCGAACGGGGGTCCTGTTGTTCGGGAGGGGTGTGGCGTACCGCAAAACGGAGGAAACTGACCTCCTACGGTCGAAACGAGGGTCCTGTTGATCGGGAGGGGTGTGGCATACCGCAAAACGGACAAAACGGACCTCCTACGGTCGAAACGGGGGTCATGTTGATCGAGAGGGGTGTGGCATACCGCAAAATGGACGAAACGGACTTGTGTTGGAGCGCTACGGTCGAAACGGGGGTCCTGATCATCGGGAGGGGTGTGGCATACCGCAAAACGGGACTCCACAGGATACTGTTCATCTCCACCGTCGACCTCCTCCAGCCTCCACGGGCTACCGTCAACCTCCTCCAGCCTCCACGGGCTCCTGTTCATCCAGCCTCCACCACGTGCTACTCCACCGGCTACTGTTCAACCACCCCTCCACGGGCACCCCTCCATCGTCTACTGTTCATCCAGCCCTCCACACCACGGGGTCCTGTTCAACCACCCCTCCATGGGCACCCCTCCATCGTCTACTGTTCATCCAGCCCTCCACATCACGGGGTCCTGTTCCTCCAAAGGCAATGCCACCGCTCATTGTTCATCCACCCCCCCCCCCGCCGCAACGCTCACCGTTCATACAATCGATCGGCTTCAGTTAGCAGGAGTAGCGAAGGAATCGCTCGATCGGGTTTAGTTAACAGCCATCGATCGATCGCTCGGGTTCAGTAACTCGTAGCGTGCAGTGCAATCGCTCAGGTTCAGTTAGAGCCCAACGCCTCGCTCAGGTTCAATTAGAGCCAATGCCTCGCACACACGCGCGTATGTGTACGAGAGAAACGTGCATCGCTCGGCCCCCGACCTCCCACCGTAACCGGGAACTCCTCGAAATTTTCCTCGCCCTCACTTCTACCACGGTTTTTTCCGTCATGGACGGCCCAAAGAATGTCATGCAGCTGCGTCTTCAGCCCGCCCAGGACGAAAAGTCCATTTTCCATCATGATTTTTTGTCATATAAGTAGGAGCCCACCACATCTATGATGATACCTGGTTTTGTCACAATTATCGTCATAGAAGTGTCATATGTATGACATAAAAAAATTTCGTTCGGCCCAAAATGTCACGGATGTGTCTTTTTTTTGTAGTGTTCGGTTCTGCAGTTCAGCTTTGTTTACAGAGAAGAGATAGTTCAGCATGTTTGCTTGTGTATGCTATTGAAGTGAATTATGTTGAACCATGCCATGCAATGATGGAATCAGTACTCAATATCTATATCGTAATTAAGAGTTGGACCATGTAAATAGTTGCCACTTGTTTGACTTTGAACTACGAAATTGACACAATTGATGTTGTTTCCCCTAGCTAGACACTTCTTATCCTTCTATCCAAACAATAAAATGTGGTTATCCAACATACCCCATCCCTCTCAACCAAACAACGAAAATTGGCCATCCCCAACCACGTGGTTGAGGATATCCTTAGCCAACTCAACCTTGCCCGTGAACCAAACGCCACCATAGAGGACTAACAAGTATATCTCAGGTTTTTTGTCCCCTTGGAATCAATTGTGTGTGTGGATTATGACTACGGAAATGTTTAACCTCATCAAGAATGAAGAAACAATACTATCTTATGTTTATTCTTGAGTATAGGATCCCGCACTATTAAGAGGGGAACATGGGTTATTGCTAAAGTCTTGCTCAAACAACTTATTCAAAGTCAGTATCTGATCTTCATCTTTGTCGGACGACCGGTACTCACTGAACATCCGACCATTTCCATATAGAACCAAAACATCGGTCGTCCGGTGTGCACCGGACATTCGGCAAATCCGATCCAGAACCAAAACATCGGTCCTCCGGTCCCTGTCGGAAGTCCATTGTCTGTAGAGCCCTCGGTCGTCCTATACTCCACGGTTGTCCGGTACTTTCTCCACTGAGCCTAAGCATCGGTCGTTCGGATCCTCCGGTCGTCCGGTACCCACTAGACCGTGCCAATACATCGGACGTTCGGTCCCTGTTGGACATCCGGTGTCTGTCATGTCCTCGGTCGTCCGTTGTGCATCAGACGTCCGACGTTTTTGTGCCGTTTTGCGCTCCAATGGCCACTTATTGAGGCATACTATAAATATCTCTCTCCTATTCTGGGAGATGGTTGAGCATTCACTTCAAGCATCCTCAAGAACACATTTTCACTCTCTCTCACACTCCAACACCAAATCTTAGATCCCTAAGGGATTTGAGATCATTTGAGAGAAGTTGTCCACCCAAGTGATAGATCCACTCCTTCCCCTTCTTTGCACCAAAGGAATTCGTGATTTGAGCAAGTCTTGAGCTTTTCCCCATCGTTCTTGTTACTCTTGGAGGTTGGAGACTCCTAGGCGGTAGGAGTCATTTGGAGAGGAATCGTTCTTTATGATTACCCCCGGAAAGTTTGTGAGGGTTTGGAGACCACCCCAAGGTCTACCACTAGTGGTTGAGAAACGCCTTCGTGGTGTTATCTCAAAGGGAGAATAGGGTGAGCCTTCCTGGCGTTGGTGTGCCTTCGTGGTAACACCCACCTCTCTAATGGTGACGTAGCTTCCCTCCAAGGAAGTGAACATCGGCATACATCCTGGTCTCCCGGAGTTACAGTTATCCCTAACTCTAATTCCCTACTTATGGTTACTTGTTTCTTAGTCTTTACTCATATCATATTGTGTTTACTTACACTCCTACTTGTGTTACTTGTTTACCTTGCTTAGCTCATAGCTTCACACTTGCAGTTGTTAGGCTCAACTTCATATTCCGCATTAGTGCCCAAAATTGCTAAGTAACAATTAAAATTTGTAATTGTACCTATTCACCCCCTCTAGGTCCATCTCGATCCTTTCAGCAGTTCCTCTG
This sequence comes from Triticum aestivum, assembly GCF_018294505.1. Classification (NCBI taxonomy): domain Eukaryota; kingdom Viridiplantae; phylum Streptophyta; class Magnoliopsida; order Poales; family Poaceae; genus Triticum; species Triticum aestivum. The sequence goes on from NC_057804.1 coordinate 117,447,068, forward strand.
CAAGGCTAACCTTTCTTGAACTGTCTTGGAAGTGGTCTTGGGTCAGTATTATTTTGTTACATTGCAAGTGCGCCCAGTTTTTGTAATCTTCTTCTTCGTTGCGTTTTATGATCTCTGGTGGTGAGCTTCGATGCCCAGTGGATGTAATATACCATAAATCCTTTATTGTATAGTGTAGGTTTATTTTAAGTTACTATGTCGTACTTTCTTTATTGTGTAGAGTAGGTTTGTTCTTAATTCCTGCTAGTTACTGCCATCATTCGCTATCTAAAAATAAATGGAGAAAATCTGATGTAGTCCTCTGGGCCAAAACATTCGCCTCTAACTGGCCTGCTTTTTAGCGGGCCACAATTGGGCCGGCCTACAACTTTCTTGGGCCTGAAAGGCCATTGGGGCCTTCACAGTTTGCACCATGCCCACAACTTACACAAGCTTACATATGGCCCACAGTTTAGTTGGGCCTTTAGTGGACCCAAAGCTTAGTTGGGCCCATGTAGATTCGAGCCATCAACAGGCTGAATATTGTGCTGGCCTGTTATGGCCTAGAAGTAACCATGGGCCTTTAGCAGGCCGAAATGCATGTTGGGCCTCAATTTTCACTAGTCGTCGATGGACCTTCAGCAGGCTAAAATGTGGACCGGGCCTTTTTTGGCCCAGTTATATGACAGGCCATTACCAGGCCGAAACATATCTTGAGCCTTAGTTGGCCCACTGATATCATGGCCTTTAATAGGCCGAAAGCTTTGTAGAGGCATCAACGGGCCGAATTATATGACAGGCCTTTAACAGGCCCAAAGTCACGTTGGGCTGAATTGTTGCCACCTTTATCACAAGTCGTTAGAGGGTCGGATGTCGTGTTAGACCATATATGGCCCATGGGCAACACGGGCCATTCCCAGGACGAAAGACACACCAGGCTGAAATGGGCCCATGTCTACTTCGGGCCTCTAACAGGCTGTAATGTCACTGGGCCATAATTGGGCCAAATATTCGGCAAACAATTAACGGGCCAGATCTGGCTACGGGCCGTAAATGGGACATGTTTAAATAGGCCATTATTGGGCTGGCCCACTAGTACCTAAGTAAATACTATGGGCCTTTGACTGGGCCGGCCTTTTTAACCAATATGGGCCTCTGTTGGGCCGTGCCACATGTCGATGTATCATAGGCGCCTTCCGTCCAATGAGTGGATGACATCTGTCCCAACGGTGATCCAACATGTGGTTCCTCCGGCCAATCAGAAATTTACATGTGGAAAATCCGCATTGGTTGTGGCTATTAGCGGGTTATCGGATCCAAAACTGGACCCGATAGCTTAACAGCGACCCGTTACGGTGGATGCCATGTGTCGGTCACCCTTGACGAAAGCACTTCCATGGCGCGTGACTTATCGTCATGGAAGTGACACTTCCGTGATGATAATTTTGGTAATTTCATGGAACACTTCTACGACAGCACAAGTATGACTATCTTGATTCTATCATAAAATCGTCATGGGTGTACATGCGTGACAAAAAACGTGACCTACTGTGACAAACATGTATCATCACGGAAGTGTATTTTTTTGTAGTGAGGGTTGATGTAGAAGGCCTCCATGATCGAATCCCCCTCCGGAAGATCACCGAAAGAGGCCCCAAGATGGGATCTCATGAGAACAGAAGCTTGCGACAGTGGAAAAGTACTTTGGTGGACGCTTCTGGTTGTTTGGGACTATTTGGGAATTCATAGTGCAAAGATTAGGGTTGAAAGACCTCAGGCGCCCACAAGCCCTCAGGGTGCACCCTATGTGGCCTCCTCGAGAACCTTCGCCCCCCCTCTTCAAGTCCTCTGGATGTATTCTCGTCGAGGAAAAATCATCGTGAAAGTTTTATTCCATTTGGACTTTGTTTAATATTCCTTTTTGAAGAAGTCAAAAACAAGGAAAAAACAGAAAGTGGCACTGGGGTCTAGGTTAATAGGTTGGTCCCAAAAATAATATAGAATGGCATATTAATGCATGTAAAACATCCAAAACAGATAATATAATAGCATGTAACAATCAAAAATTAAAGACACATTGGAGACGTATCAACCCCTCATGTGCAACTTCAACCCCTATGGATGTTCAACCTCCATTACCTTTGCAAAAGGGGTGGGAAGCCGAAGGCGGCTGCAGGGGGGTTCGTGCGGCCTAACGATGAACTCCAGCATCATATCTCCAACATGGCCTTCCATTGGTGCTGGAGCGGCTAGAGGAGTAGTAGTCGGACCGCCGCCGCGTCCTCCCCGGCCCCAAGCATCACGACAATCATGGCCACGCCCTGCGACTCCATCTTGCGCATTAGATCCTGCCCCCGCATCCCCCGTCGGGGCAGGGACACAGTGCCGAGAGGAAGCCCTTGTCGCCGCCACCGGAGCTCGACCACACCCTCTTCCCCTCACCATGGTGGAGGAGGGACACAAGAAGAAGAAGGAGAGAGTGCGTGAGTGAGCCCTTCCCTTTGCCTCTGTGCTCCCTTTTATAGCGGACCGTGGCAGGGGGCTGGCTCCCACCACCCTGGGTGCAACCGCCCCGCTTCACCAGTTTCATTTGTCTGCGGCACTAGTGGCGTCCAGATTCGTCGGTCGCCGTTCTACACCAATCCCTGGCGCCATGTTTTCTTCCATGGCACCCACTCCCACACCCAGCGTGTCCGCCACCAACCCTGCGCAATGCATGCAGCGTACGTGGCAGAAACGGTAGATGTAGTGGGATGGGTAAAATGGCAGTTTCCTCTAGATCGTGCGTAGGCGTTTCAATCACCCCTTGTGAATGTGGGCATCCTGCGACTCACCACATGGATATACCCACGTCTCCACTATTGCATGACTCATGGAGAACCCAGGAATTGATTCAACCTCAAGTTAATGAAGAAGCAAAGAACATCTCGGGGGAAACATGGATTAAGTCGCATCTTGGTTAGGATGCACGCCTGCGCAGTATTAGAGCCAGCCCCAACGATGCTCGGCAGCATGTGTGGGACAGACCGGGGGGCTACTGTCAGTGCAACAAACATTGGCATTTGTCAACCGAGCTCATGCGCAGGCGTACCGACGATCGTACATTCAACACGAGTGCTCAACACAAGGTCAAGCCAGAGAAGCCGCTCTTCGTGAGATCAAGGAGAGTGTTAAGAATAACAAAGAAAAAGAAAGCCACCTTAGGGGGGCCTCTCTTGCCGGGCAGGAGGGCCTGTCCAGGTCAAGGCCGCTCCTAAGGACGAGCCCATGCTTGCCCCGGCAGGATTGCTGGGGCCGCCAAGATCAGATCTCGCAAGCTCCTTGCCGGCAGGATCCCTCCGAGGCGCCACCGCTCCACCTTATCACACCCAAGTCACCCATCGGTGCGGTGTATGGTGCTAAACAACCAGGTGGATTTTTCATACACGTGGCGGCTCCAAAGAGAAGAGATTAGCTTTATTGACACCCATCCAGGAGGCGTGTCAAGCTGATGAGAAGAGGCGGATAAGCGGCACAACAAGCTTGCCAGGATTCCACCTCGACATGATACCTAGCAGTGCATTTAATGCACTTTGTCCTAACTGCCAGGGTTAGGTATGATAGCACCGTTAGCTATCTAATGACACCCAAATGAGTGTTTTGCCACTTTGGCCACCCCTTAACCTATAAAAGGATGCCCGAGGCAACCTAGCAAAGGATTCGAACACTTTGACCCCCAACACTTGTACGCGCATGTTTGTACTCCCGAGGCGTCCTTGCTGGGCTAGTGCACTCAACTCCTCTGTCTTCCACCAGATCAATCCACCGAAGCAGGAGTAGGGTTTTACGCTACAAAGCGGCCCGAACCTGGGTAAAACTGAGTTGTCCGTCGTCGTGATGTGCCTACTACCTCTGCTCTTGGTGCAACGCGGCCGTCCCCACGCTGAAACACAAAGGGGCACCCATGCCCCTACTACCTCTTGAGCATGCGTTGGTTTTTTCCTTGAAGAGGGAAGGGTGATGCAGCAAAGTAGCGTACGTATTTCCCTCAGTTTTTGAGAACCAAGGTATCAATCCAGTAGGAGGCTACATGCAAGTCCCTCGTACCTGCACAAACAATTAAGAACATCACAACCAACACGATAAAGGGGTTGTCAATCCCTTCACGGCCACTTGCAAAAGTGAGATCTGATAGAGATAATAATAAGATAAATATTTTTGGTATTTTTATGATATAGATTAGAAACTAAAGATTGCAAAATAAAATAGATCGCAAACTTATATGATGGAAAATAGACCCGGGGGCCATAGGTTTCACTAGTGGCTTCTCTCAAGATAGCATAAGTATTACGGCGGGTGAACAAATTACTGTCGAGCAATTGATAGAAAAGTGCATAATTATGAGAATATCTAGGCATGATCATGGATATAGGCATCACGTCCGCGACAAGTAGATCGAAACGATTATGCATCTACTACTACTACTCCACACATCAACCGCTATCCAGCATGCATCTAGAGTATTAAGTTCATAAGGATAGAGTAACGCATTAGGCAAGATGACATGATGTAGAGGGATAAACTCAAGCAATATGATATAAACCCCATCTTTTTATCCTCGATGGCAACAATACAGTAAGTGCCTTGCTGCCCGTATTGTCAATGAAAAAGGACACCGCAAGATTGAACCCAAAGCTAAGCACTTCTCCCATTGCAAGAAAGATCAATCTAGTAGGCCAAACCAAACTTATAATTCGAAGAGACTTGCAAAGATAACCAATCATACATAAAAGAATTCAGAGGAGATTCAAATATTGTTCATAGATAATCTTGATCATAAACCCACAATTCATCGGATCTCGACAAACACAACGCAAAAAGAATTTCATCAAGTCGATCTCCAAGAAGATCGAGGAGAGCTTTGTATTGAGAATCAAAGAGAGAGAAGAAGCCATCTAGCTAATAACTATGGATCCGAAGGTCTATGGTAAACTACTCACACTTCATCGGAGAGGCTATGGTGTTGATGTAGAAGCCCTCCGTGATCGATTCCCCATCCGGCGGAGCACTGGAAAAGGACCCAAGATGGGATCTCATGGGTACAGAAGGTTGCAGCGGTGGAAATAGGATTTCATGGTGCTCCTGGATGTTTTCAGGGTATATGGATATATATATATATATAGGCGAAGGAAGTCAGTCAGGGGCCCACGAGGGTGGGGTGCGCGCCCACCCCGCTAGGGCGCGCCTACTGTTGGAAAAGGCAGTGCTTAGGAGGCGCTTAGGCACGCTTAGGCGCTAGGCGATGGCCAAACGCCTCGCCTAGGGCATACATGGAAGTCTAAGCAGGGCTAGCCAGATATTGTCTGCCCGAGCAAGAAATCATGTCATATTGCACTAATATGCCAAACGAGCCGCATTCCAATTGTAGTAGCTGGTAATTAACTTATTTATATGCCCTAAATTATTATCGATACAAATATAATAACCATAGATACACCTTCATAGTTAAAACAATATTACCGCCTACGTTGCGCCTAGGGCGCTTAAGCATTGCCTAGGCACTAGGCGAAGGCCAACCGTCTTGTTTACGCCTACCGCTTTTTCCAACCTGGGGCGCACCTCCCTGCCTCATGGCCGCCTTGTTTTTTTCTTGACGTCCACTCCAAGTCTCCTGGATTGCGTTTGTTCCAAAAATAACTCTCCCGAAGGTTTCATTCCAATTGATATTCCTTTTCTGCGAAACACTGAAATAGGCAAGAAAACAACAATTTGGGATGGGCCTCCGGTTAATAGGTTAGTCCCAAAAATAATATAAAAGTGCTTAGTAAAGCCCATTAAACATCCAAAACAGGTAATATAATAGCATGGAACAATCAAAAATTATAGATACGCTGGAGACGTATCAAGCATCCCCAAGCTTAATTCCTGCTCGTCCTCGAGTAGGTATATGATAAAAATGGAATTTTTGATGTGGAATGCTACCTAGCATATTTCTCAATATAATTTTCTTTATTGTGGCATGAATGTTCAGGTCCAAATGATTCAAAATAAAAGTTTAATATTGACATAAAAATAGTAATACTTCAAGCATACTATCAAGTAATCATGTCTTATCAAAATAACATAGCCAAAGAAAGCTTATCCCTACAAAATCATATAGTTAGGCCATGCTTCATTTTCAACACACAAAATGCTCCCATCATGTACAACCCCGGTTTTAGCCAAGAAATTGGTTCATACTTTTTAACACGCTTCAGCCTTTTCAACGCTCACGCAATACATGAGCATAAGCCATGATATAGCACTATGGGTGGAGTAGAGTATGATGATAGGGATTGTGTGGAGAATACAAAAAAGGAGAAAGTCTCACATTGACTAGGCGTATCAACGGGCTATGGAGATGCCCATTAATAGATATCAATGCGGGGAGTAGGGATTTCCATGCAACGGATGCACTAGAGTTATACATGTATGAAAGCTCAAAAAGAAACTAAGTGGGTGTGCATCCAACTTGCTTGCTCATGAAGACCTAGGGCAATTTGAGGAAGTCCATTGTTGGAATATACAAGCCAAGTTCTATAATGAAAATTTCCCACTAGTATATGAAAGTGACAACATAGGAGACTCTCTATCATGAAGATCATGGTGCTACTTTGAAGCACAAGTGTGGAAAAGGATAGTAACATTGTCCCTTCTCTCTTTTTCTCTCATTTTTTCTCTTTTTTTTATCTTGGTGGGCTTCTTTGGCCTCTTTTATTTTTTTGGGCTTCTTTTGCCTCTTTTATTTTTCATAAAGTCTAGAGTCTCATCTCGACTTGTGGGGGAATCATAGTCTCCATCATCCTTTCCTCACTTGGGACAATGCTCTAATAATGAAGATCATCACACTTTTATTTATTTACAACTCAAGAATTACAACTCAATACTTAGAAAAAAATATGACTCTATGTGAATGCCTCCGGCGGTGTACTGGGATATGCAATGAATCAAGAGCGACGTGTATGAAAGAATTATAAAGGTGGCTTTGCCACAAATACGATGTCAACTACATGATCATGCAAAAGTAATATGACAATGATGGAGCGTGTCATAATAAACGGAATGGTGGAAAGTTGCATGGCAATATATCTCGGGATGGCTATGGAAATGCCATAATAGGTAGGTATGGTGGCTGTTTTGAGGAAGATATAAGGAGGTTTATGTGTGATAGAGCATATCGTATCACAGGGTTTGGATGCACCGGCGAAGTTTGCACCAACTCTCAAGGTGAGAAAGGGAAATGCACGGTACCATAGGCTAGCAATGTTGGAAGGGTAAGAGTGCGTATAATCCATGGACTCACATTAGTCATAAAGAACTCATATACTAATTGCAAAAGTTTATTAGCCCTTGAAGCAAAGTACTACTATGCATGCTCCTAGGGGAAGGGTTGGTAGGAGTTAACCATCGCACGATCCCGACCTCCACTCATAAGGAAGGCAATCAAAGAACACCCCATGCTTCAAATTTGTCACAAAAAGTTTACCATACGTGCATGCTACGGGACTTGCCAACTTTAACACAAGTATTTCTCAATTTCATAATTACCCAACTAGTATGACTCTAACATTACCACCTTTATATCTCAAAACAATTATCAAATATCAAATTGATCATAGTATCCAATGCACTCTATATGATAGTTTTTATTATACCTAACTTTGATCCCATCATATTAGCACTAATTTTATAACCAAAGCAAATACCATGTTGTTATAAAAGACTCTCAAAATAATCTAAGTGAAGCATGATATATCAATAATTTCTACAAAATAAAACCACCACCATGCTCTAAAAAGATATAAGTGAAGCACTAGAGCAAAACTGTCTAGCTCAAAAGATATAAGTGAAGCACATAGAGTATTCTAATAAATTCTGATTTATGTGTGTCTTTCCAAAAGGTGTGTAAAAAAAGGATGACTGTGGTAAACTAAAAAGCAAATACTCAAATCATACAAGACTCTCCAAGCAAAACACATATCATGTGGTGAATAAAAATATAGCCTCAAGTAAAGTTACCGATAGACGAAGACGAAAGTGGGGATGCCTTCCGGGGCATCCCCAAGCTTAGGCTTTTGGTTGTCCTTGAATTTTACCTTAGGGTGCCTAGGGAATCCCCAATCTTAGGCTCTTGCCACTCCTTATTCCATAATCCATCAAATCTTTACCCAAAACTTGAAAACCTCACAACACAAAACTCAACAGAAAACTCGTAAGCTCCGTTAGTGCAAGAAAGCAAACCACCACTTTAAGGTACTATAATGAACTCATTATTTATTTATATTGGTGTTAAACCTACTATGAATAAAATGGCAAAATTTTGTGAAGTGGGGGAGAGGAAAACGAGAGGCTAATGGCAAATAATTTAAATTGCAAGGATATGATATTTGTGATTAGGAACCTAGTAGATGTTGACGATGTTTTCCCGGCAATGGCGCCATAAATTGGCACGTGGCCGGGAGACTATCGTGACTTGATCCTCCCCGGCAACGGAGCCAAAAATTCCTTTTGATGCGGCTTGAACTACATCGGTATTTCCCCGAAGAGGAAGCTAGGGATGATGCAGCACAACAACGCTAGGTATTTCCCTCAGTGATGAGATCAAGGTTATCGAACCAGTAGGAGAACCAAGAAACACTACGTAAACGGTACGTGCACAAAAAGAACAAATACTTGCAACCCAACATGTTAAAGGGGTTGTCAATCCCTTTTGGGTAACGGCGCCAGAAATTGGCGAGTTCACGGGAGAAAGTTGTAATAAATTGATAGATGCAAGTAAAAGCAAATAAAATTCAGCGAGGTATTTTTGTGTTTTTGGATTAATAGATCTGAAAATAAAAGCAAATAAAAATAGATCTCAAAGGCAAATATGATTAAGAAGAGACCCGGGGGTCGTAGATTTTACTAGTGGCTTCTCTCGAGAAAATAGCATACAGTTGGTAAACAAATTACTGTTGGGAAATTGATAGAACTTCAAATAATCATGATGATATCCAGGCAATGATCATTATATAGGTATCACGTCCAAGATTAGTAGATCGACTCCTGCCTGCATCTACTACTATTACTCCACACCGACCGCTATCCAACATGCATCTAGTGTATTAGGTTCATGGAGAAACAGAGTAATGCAATAAGAACGATGACATGATGTAGACAAGATCTATTTATGTAGAAATAAACCCCGTCTTGTTATCCTAAATAGCAACGATACATACATGTCGGTTCCCCTTCTGTCATTGGGATCAAGCACCGTAAGATCAAACCCATCACAAATCACCTCTTCCCATGGCACAAAAAAACGATCTAGTCGGCCTAACTAAACCAGAGATTGGAAGAAGAAATACGAGGCTATAAGTAATCATGCATATAAGAGATCAAAAGACTCAAATAACTTTCACGGATAAAAACATAGATCTGATAATAAACTCAAAGTTCATCGGATCCCAAAACACACACCGCAAAAAGAGTTACATCAAATAGATCTCCAAGAGACCATGGTATTGAGAATCAAAAGAGAGAGAGGAAGCCATCTAGCTACTAACTAGGGACCCGTAGGTCTACAATGAACTACTCACGCATCATCGGACAGGCACCAATGAGGATGATGAACCCCTCTGTGATGGTGTCTAGATTGGATCTGGTGGTTCTGGAACTTGCGGCGGCTGGAATTGATTTTCGTCGACTCCCCTAGGGTTTCTAGAATATTGGGGTATTTATAGAGTAAAGAGGCGGTGCGAGAGACGGCCAAGGTGGGCACAACCCACCTGGGCGTGCCTTGGGCCCCCAGGCATGCCTTGGTGGGTTGTGCTCCCCTTGGAGCTCCCCTCGGGTACTTTCTTGACCCAACAAGTGTCTTCTACTCCAGAAAATCCACAAAAAGTTTCACTGCATTTGGACTCCGTTTGATATTGATTTCCTGCAATGTAAAAAGCAAGCAGAAAACATCAACTGGCACTTGTCACTATGTCAATAGGTTAATTCCAAAAATGATATAAAGTTGCTATAAAATGAATGTAAAACATCCAAGAATGATAGTATAACAATATGGAACAGTCAAAAATTATAGATACATTGGAGACGTATCAATGGTGCCCTATTTAACGTGAATGTCGTTGTCTCTAATGCATAACCCCAAAATGATAAAGGAAAATCATTAAGAGACATCATAGAAGGCACCATATCTAATAAAGTACGATTACGATGTTCGCACACACCATTTCGTTGTGGTGTTCCAGGAAACAATTCCACATTGTTTTAAATGAAGGCCAAACTTGTAACTCAAATATTCACCTCCACGATCGGATCATGTAAAATTTATTTTCTTGTTACGATGATTCTCCACTTTACGCTGTTTTTTCTGAACTTTTCAAATGTTTCAGACTTGTGTTTCATCAAGTAGACATACCCATACCTACTCAAATCATCTGTGAAGGTCAGAAAATAACGATACCCGCTGCGTACCTCAACACTCATTGGACCACATACATCAGTATGTATTATTTCCAATAAGTCATTAGCTCGCTCCATTGTTCCGGAGAACGGAGTTTTAGTCATCTTACCCTTGAGGGATTGTTCGCAAGTATCAAATGATTCATAATGAAGTGATTCCAAAAGTCCATCCATATGGAGTTTCTTCATGCGCTTTACACCAATATGACCTAAACGGCAGTGCCACAATTATGTTGCATTATAATTATCAACTTTGCATCTTTTGACATCAATATTATGAATATGTGTATCACTACGATCGAGATTCAATAAACCATCCACATTGGGTGTATGACCATAGAAGGTTTTATTCATGTAAACAGAACAACAATTATTCTGTGACTTAAATGAATATCCGTATTGCAATAAACACGATCTAAAAATGTTCATGCTCAAGGCAAACACCAAATAACATTAATTTAGGCTCAATACTAATCCCGAAGGTAGAGAGAGTGTGCGATGGTGATCATATCAATCTTGGAAACACTTCCAACACACATCATCACCTCACCCTTAACTAGTCTCTGTTTATTCTGCAACTTCTGTTTCGAGTTACTAATCTTAGCAACTAAACCGGTATCAAATACCAGGGGCTACTATGATCACTAGTAAGGTACACATCAATAACGTTTATATCAGATATACCTTTTTTCACTTTGCCATCCTTCTTATCCGCCAAATACTTGGGGCAGTTCCGCTTCTAGTGACCATTTCCTTTGCAGTAGAAGCACTAAGTTTCAGGCATGGGTCCAGCATCGGGCTTCTTCACGGGAGGGCAACTTGCTTGTTGTTCTTATTGAAGTTCCATTTCTTTCCCTTGCCCTTTTTTTGAATATTGGTGGTCTTGTTAACCATCAACAATTGATGCTCTTTCTTGATTTCTACCTCCGCCTATTTCAGCATCGCGAAGAACTTGGGAATCGTTTTCGTCATCCCTTGCATATTATAGTTCATCACGAAGCTCTAGTAGCTTGGTGATAGTGAGTGCAGAACTTTGTCAATCACTATCTTATCTCGAATATTAACTTCCACTCGATTCAAGCGATTGTAGCACCGAGACATTCTGAGCACATGCTCACCGACTGAGCTATTCTCCTCCATCTTGTAGGCAAAGTACCTGTTAGTGGTCTCATACCTCTCAACATGGGCATGAGCCCGAAATACCAATTTCAGCTCTTGGAACATATCATATGTTCCATAGCGTCCAAAACATCTTTGGAGCCCTGATTCTAAGTCGTAAAGCATGACGCACTAAACTATCAAGTAGTCGTTAGATGGAGCTTGCCAAATGTTCATAATGTCTGCATCAGCTCCTACAGCAGGTCTGTCACCTAGTGGTGCATCAAGGACTTAATTCTTCTATGAAGTAATGAGGATAATCCTCAGATCACGGACCCAGTCTGCATTATTGCTACCATCATCTTCCAACTTAGTTTTCTCTAGGAACGTATCAAAATTAGGGGAGTTCCATCGCGAGCTATTATCTACAACATAATATGCAAAAAGATTTTGACTATGTTCATGATAAATTTTAGTTCAAATAATCAAATTACTAATGAACTCACACTTAAATCAACATCCCTCAAGTTGTCTAAGTGATACATGATCCAAATCAACTAACCCATGTCTGATCATCACGTGAGAAGGGGTAGTCATCAATGGTGAACATCTCTTTGTTGATCATATCTACTATATGACTCACGTTCGACCTTTCGGTCTCGAGTGTTTCGAGACCATGTGTGTAGATGCTAGGCTCGTCAAGTTTAACCCAACTATTTTGCATGTGCAAAGCTGTCTTACACCCATTGTATGTGAACATAGAATCTATCACACCCGATAATCACGAGGTTCTTCGAAACGACGAACTTTGGCAACGGTGCATACTTAGGGAGAACACTTTCTATCTTGAAATTAAGTGAATGGATCATCTCATAATGCTACCATTGTTGTAAGAAAAATAAGATGCATAAAGGATAAACATCACATGCAATCAAAATATGTGACATGGTATGGCCATCATCATCTTTTCTTTTGATCTCCATCTCCAAAGTACCGGCCTGATCTCCATCGTCACCGGTGATACGTCCATTTTGATTCATGCTTTTGTATTGATATTTATTGCATTATGGGTTGTTATTACACATTATATCTCAATACTTATGCCTTTTCTCTCGTATTTTACAAGGTTTACATGAAGATGGAGAATGTCGACAGCTGGAATTCTGGGCTGGAAAAGGAACAAATATTAGAGACCTATTCTGCACAACTCCAAAAGTCCTGAAACTTCATGGAGAGTCGTTTTAGAATTAATAAAAAATATTGGGCGAAGAAAGCACTAGAGGGGGGCCACCTGCCATCCACAAGGGCAGAGGGCGCGCCCTACCCCCTTGGGAGCGCCCCTGCCTTGTGGGCCACCTGGCAGGCCCCCAATGCCTATCTTCTGCTATATGGTGTGTTTTGACCTGTAAAAAAATCAGAAGGAAGCTTTTGGGACGAAGCGCCGCCGTCTCGAGGTGGAACCTGGGCAGAACCAATCTAGGGCTTCGGTGGAGCTATTCTGCTAGGGGAACATCCCTCCAGGAGGGGGGAAATCAAAGCCATCCTCATCACCAATGATCCTCCCATTAAGAGGGTTCAATCTCCATAACATCTTCACCAGCACCATCTCCTCTCAAGCCCTAGATCATCTCTTGTATCTGATCTTTGTCTCAAAACCTTATATTGGTACCTGTGGGTTGCTAGTAGTGTTGATTACTCCTTGTAGTTGATGCTAGTTGGTTTATTCGGTGGAAAGTCATATGTTCAGATCCTTAATGCTAATTAATACTCCTCTGATTATGAACATGAATATGCTTTGTGAGTAGTTATGTTTGTTCCTGAGGACATGGGAGAAGTCTTGCTATAAGTAATCATGTGAATTTGGTATTTGTTCGATATTTTGATGAGATGTATGTTGTCTCTCCTTTACTGGTGTTATGTGTACGTCGACTACATGACACTTCACCATGATTTGGGCCTAGGGGAAGGAATTGGGAAGTAATAAGTAGATTATGGGTTACTAGAGTGACAGAAGCTTAAACCCTAGTTTATGCATTGCTTTTCGTAAGGGGCTGATTTGGATCCATATGTTTCATGCTATGGTAGATTTATCTTAATTCTTCTTTCGTAGTTGCGGATGCTTGCAAGAGAGGTTAATCATAAGTGGGAGGCTTGTCCAAGGAAGGACAACACCCAAGCACCGGTCCACCCACATATCAAATTATCAAAGTAACGATCGCAAATCATATGAGCATGATGAAAACTAACTTGAAAATAACTCCCATGTGTCCTCAGGAGTGCTTTGCTTCATATAAAAGTTCGTCCAGGCTTGTCCTTTGCTACAAAAAGGATTGGGACACCTTGCTGCACCTTCTTTACTTTTGTTACTTGTTACCTATTACGAATTACCTTTATCACAAAACTATCTGTTACCGATAATTTCAGTGCTTGCAGAGAATACCTTGCTGAAAATTGCTTGTCATTTCCTTCTCCTCCTCGTTGGGTTCGACACTCTTACTTATCGAAAGGACTACGATAGATCCCCTATACATGTGGGTCATCAACCGGCACGACACCTTGATCTCCATCATAGCGTCGGGGTCGTCTCGCCAACTATTGCTTCTACAACTATTGCTAACACATAGAGATAAAGTAAAGCAATTACATGGCGCTTAGTGATTGACACGCATGTCATACAATAATTAAGGACAACCCTAAGGCTCCTGCCAGTTGTCGTACTCATTGACATGTAAGTCATGAACTTTTTAAGAAACATGATCATCTCATACATCAACATATATCACACCATATCTTCACCATATCACATCACAACATACCCTGCAAAAACAAGTTAGACATCCTCTACTTTGTTGTTGCAAGTTTTACGTGGCTGCTACGGGCAACTAGCAAAAACCGTTCTTACCTACGCAAAACCACAATGGCGATTACCAAGTTTGTTGTTTTAACCTTCTTCAAGGATCGGCCGTAGTCAAATTCAATTCAACTAAAGTAGGAGAAACACACACCCGCGAGCCACCTTTATACAAAACAAGTTGCATGTCATTCGGTGGAACCGGTCTCATGTGCATGGACAAGTAAGGTTAGTCTGGGCCGCTTCTGAAAGAAATATGCCCTAGAGGCAATAATAAAGTTGTTATTTTATATTTTCTTATTCATGATAAAGGTTTATTATTGACGCTAGAATTGTATTGATCGGAAACTTAAATACATGTGTGAATAACTAAACAAATACCGTGTCCCTAGTGAGCCTCTACTAGACTAGCTTGTTAATGAAAGATGGTTAAGGTTTCCTAACCATGGACTTGTGTTTTCATTTGATAACGGGGTCACATCACTAGGAGAATGATGTGATGGACAAGACCCATCTGTTAGCTTAGCATAATGATTGTCCAGTTTATTGCTATTGCTTTCTTCCTGTCAAATACATATTCCATCGAGTATGAGATTATGCAACTCCTGGATACCGGAGGAATACCTTATGTGCTATCAAACGTCACAACATAACTGGGTGATCATAAATATGCTCTACAGGGTTCTCTGAAGGTGTTTGTTGAGTTGGCATAGATCAAGATTAGGATTTGTCACTTCGAGTTTCGAAGAGGTATCTCTGGGCCCTCTCGGTAATACACATCATAAGCTTGCAAGCAAATAACTAAGGAGTTAGTTATGAGATGATGTATTATGAAACGAGTAAAGAGACTTGTCGGTAACGAGATTGAACTAGGTACGGAGATACCAACGTTCGAATCTCGGGCAAGTAACATACCGATGGACAAAGGGAATTACGTATGTTGTAATAATGGTTTGACTGATAAAAATATTTCTAGAATATGTAGGAGCCAACATCTGGCATCCAGGCTCCGCCATTGGTTATTGACTGGAGAGGTGTCTCGGTAATGTCTACATAGTTCTTGAACCCGTAGGGTCTGCACGCCTTAATGTTCGTTGACGATATAGTGTTATATGAGTTATATGATTTGGTGATCAAATGTTGTCTGGAGTTCTGGATGAGATCACCGACATTAAGAGGAGTCTCCAAATGGTCCAGAGGTAAAGATCGATATATAGGACGATGGTATTCGGACACCGGAAAAGTTTCGGAGTGCACCGGGTAGTCATTGGGGCACCGAAAGGGGTTCCGGACACCCCTGACAAGTGTATGGTCCTTATGGGCCAAAGGGGGAGAAGCACACCAAGCCACAAGGGGCTGGTGCTCCCCTTACACCCCTTGCCCGCGTACCAATGAGGGAGGGAAGGAAAGGGGAGGCGCCCCAAAGGCAGCCAATCCCCTTTCCTTCCCCTCATACACAAATATGGAAAGGGGGATTCAGCCAGGGCAGCCTCCCTAGGGCATCTGCCGGCCACTTTGGGCACCCTATGGGCTGCCTCCCCTCCCCCTCCACCTATATATATGAGAGGAAGGAGAGGGGCAAGACACACGATGATTCCCTAGCCGTGTGCGGCGCCCCTCTCTCTCTAGTTTATCCCTCAGTCATATTTTCGTAGTGCTTAGGTGAAGCCCTGCAGAGATAGCATCACCATCACCGTCACCACGCTGTTGTGTTGTTGGAACTCATCCACTACTTCACTCTTCTTGCTGGATCAAGAAGGCGAGGACGTCATCGAGCTGAACGTATGCAGAACTCGGAGGTGCCGTACGTTCGGTATTTGATCGGTTGGAGCGCGAAGAAAGTTCGACTACATCAACCATGTTGTGAAACGCTTCTGCTTACGGTCTATGAGGGTATGTAGACACACTCTCCCCTCTCGTTGCTATGCTTATCCTTTATAGATCTTGCGTGGGCGTAGGAATTTTTTTGCTTTCATGCAACGGTCCCCAACAATGGCATCCGAGCCAGGTCTATGCGTAGATGATATGCATGAGTAGAACCCAAAGAAGTTGTGGGTGGTGATGTTCATACTGCTTACCACCAATGTCTTATCTTGATTTGGCGACATTGTGGTATGAAGCGGCCCGGGCCAACCTTACATGTCCACGCACATGAAATTGGTTCCACCGATTGACATACAACTAGTTTTGCATAAAGGTGGTTGGCGGGTGTCTGTTTCTCCTACTTTAGTTGAATCGAATTTGACTGTGGCCTATCCTTGAAGAAGGTTAAATAGCAAACTTTATAAGTCACCATTGTGGTTTTTGCCGTAAGTAAGAACAGTTCTTGCTAGAAACCCGTAGCATCCACGTAAAACTTGCAACAACAAAGTAGAGAACGTCTAACTTGTTTTTGCAGGGTATGTTGTGATGTGATATGGTCAAGACATGATGTGATATAAGTTATTGTATGAGATGATCATGTTTTGTAATTTCTTGGCAACCGGCAGGAGCCTTATGATTGTCTCATTATTGTATGAAATGCAATCGCCATGTAATTGCTTTACTGTCTCGCTATGCGTTAGAAATAGTTGTAGAAGCAATAGTTGGTGAGACGACCCCGACGCAATGATGGAGATCAAGGTGTCGAGCCGATGACGATGGAGATCATGCCGATGCTTTGGAGATGGAGATTAAAAGCAAAAGATCATGATGGCCAGATCATGTCACATATTTTGATTGCATGTCATGTTTATCTTTTATGCATCTTATTTTGCTTAGAGCGACGGTAGCATTATAAGATGATCCCTTCACTAAATTTCAAGATATAAGTGTTCTCCCCGAGTATGCACCATTGCGAAAGTTCATTGTTTCGAGACACCACGTGATGAACGGGTGTAAGATAGTTTTGCACATGTAGAATACTTGGGTTAAATTTGACGAGCCTAGCATGTACGGACATGGTCTCGGAACACTGGAGACCAAAAGGTCGAACGTGAGTCATATAGTAGATATGATCAACATAGAGATGTTCACCATTGAAGACTACCCCATCTCACGTGATGATCGGACGTGGGTTAGTTGATTTGGATCACTTATCACTTAGATAACTAGAGGGATGTTTATTTAAGTGGGAGTTCATTAGTAATTTGATTAATTGAACTTAATTTATCATGAACTTAGTCCTGATATATTTGCAAATTTATGTTGTAGATCAATAGCTCATGATATAGCTCCCCTATTTTTGATATGTTCCTAGAGAAAACTAAGTTGAAAGATGATGGTAGCAATAATGCGGACTGGGTCCGTGATCTGAGGATTATCCTCATTGCTGCACAGAAGAATTATGTCCTTGATGCACCGCTAGGTGACAGACCTATTGCAGGAGTAGATGCAGACGTCATGATCGTTTGAAAAGCTTCGTATGATGAGTACTTGATAATTTAGTGTGCCATGCTTTATGGCTTAGAACTGGGACTTCAAAAACATTTTGAATGCCATATAGCATATGAGATGTTCCAAGAGCTAAAATCGGTATTTCAGACTCATGCCCATGTCGAGAGGTATGAGACCTTTGACAAATACTTTGCCTACAAGATGGAGGAGAATAGCTCAACCAGTGAGCATGTGCTCAGAATGTCTGGGGTACTACAATCACTTGAATCAAGTGGGAGTTAATCTTCCAGATAAGATAGTGACTTAAAAGAGTTCTCTAGTCACTATCACGAAGCTACTAGAACTTTGTGATGAACTATAATGTGCAAGGGATGACGAAAACAATTCACAAGCTCTTCGTGATGCCGAAATCGACGAAGGTAGAAATCAAGAAAGAGCATCAAGTGTTGATGGTTAACAAAACCACTAGTTTCAAGAAAAAGGGCAAGGGACAGAAAGGGAACTTCAAGAAGAACAGCAAACAAGTTGCCGCTCCCATGAAGAATCCCAAAGCTAGACCCAAGCCTGAAACTGAGTGCTTCTACTTCAAAGGAAATGGTCACTAGAAGCGGAACTGCCCCGAATACTTGGCAGATAAGAAGGATGGCAAATTTGATGAAGGTATATTTGATTTACATGCTATTGATGTGTAGTTTACTAGTGTTCATAGTAGCCCCTGGGTATTTGATACCGGTTCAGTTGCTTAGATTAGTAACTCGAAACAGGAGTTGCGAAATGAATAGAGACTAGTTAAGGGCGAGGTGAGGATGTGTGTTGGAAGTGACTCCAAGGTTGATAAGATCACCATCGCATACTCCCTATACCTTCGGGGTGTTGAACCTAAATAATTGATATGTGGTGTTTGCGTTGAGCATGAATATGATTGGACCATGTTCATTGCAATACGTTTATTCATTTAAGTTATAGAATCATTGTTGTTCTGTTTACATGAATAAAACCTTCTATGGTCATCCACCCAATGTAAATGGTTTATTGAATCTCGATCGTAGTGATACACATATTCATAATATTAATGCCAAAAGATGCAAAGTTGATAATGATAGTGCAACATACTTGTGGCACTGCCATTTTGGTCATATTGGTGTAAAGCACATGAAGAAACTCCATACAGATGGACTTTTGGAATCACTTGATTATGAATCATTTGATACTTGCGAACCATGCCTCATGGGCAAGATGACTAAAACTCCATTCTCCAAAACAATGGAGCGAGCTGATGACTTATTGGATATACTACATATCGATGTATGCGGTCTGATGAGTGTTGAGGAACAAGGCGGGTATCGCTATTTTCTCACCTTCACTGATGATTTAATTAGATATGGGTATATCTACTTGATGAAACACAAGTCTGAAACATTTGAAAAGTTCAAAGAATTTCAGAGTGAAGTGGAGAATCATCGTGACAAGAAACTAAACTTTCTATGATCTAATCACAGAGGCAAATATTTGAGTTACGAGTTTGGCCTTCATTTAAACAATGTGGAATTGTTTCCCAACTCACGCCACCTGTAACACCACAGCGTAATGGTGTGTCCTAACATCGTAACCGCACTTTATTAGATATGGTGCGATATATGATGTCTCTTACCGATTTACGACTATCGTTTTGGGGTTATGCATTAGAGACAACCGCATTCACGTTAAATAGGGCACCATCTAAATCCGTTGAGATGACACCATATGAATTGTGGCTTAGCAAGAAACCTAAGCTGTCGTTTCTTAAAATTTTGGGTTGTGACACTTGTAAAAAGGCTTCAGCCTGATAAGCTCGAACCGAAATCAGAGAAGTGCATTCATAGGATACCCTAAAGAAACTATTGGGTACACCTTCTACCATAGATCCAACGGCAAGATCTTTGTTGCTAAGAATGGGTCATTTCTAGAGAAGAAGATTCTCTCAATAGAAGTGAGTGGGAGGAAAGTAGAACTTGATGAGGTAATTGTACCTTCTCTCAATTTGGAAAGTAGCTCATCAGAGAAATCTATTCTCGTGATGCCTACACCAACTAGAGAGGAAGCTAATGGTGACGATCCTGAAACTTCTGATCAAGTTACTACTGAACGTTGTAGGTGAACTAGAGCACGATCGCACCAGAGTAGTACGGTAAACCTGTCCTGGAAGTAATGTTACTAGATCACGACAAACCTACGAACTATGAAGAAGCTATGATGAGCCCAGATTCCGACAGATGGCTTGAGGCCACAAAATCTAAGATAGGATCCATGTATGAGAACAAAGTGTTGACTTTGGTGGACTTGCCCGATGATTGGCAAGCCATAGAGAATAAATGGATCTTCAAGAAGAAGACTGTCGGGGAAACTGATCCACGAACACCTATGGGACCGGCGGACCGAGCCCCTTTTGGTTCGGCGGGGGGCGGAGATCGCACGAAGAGCGGATCGAGGCGAAGCACACGAGCAGTTTACCCAGCTTCGGAGCTCTCCGGAGAGATAACACTCCTATTGCTGCATGTCTGAGTGTATTGAGTTCTTACTTGGGAGCGCTGAGTGCTATAGTACACTCTACCTGCTAACGAGACCGAGCGTGAGTGTTTTCCTGCCTTCGAACCCCCCCCCCTACGTTGCGCATGGGCCTCCTTTTATATTCTCAAGGGGTCACCGACAGGTGGCAACATAGACAAGGGTAAAAATGGAAAAGGAATTGCGGTTGGTACAACCACCTGTACAGTGCATCATACCTAACCCTGACGGCAGGGGACAAAGGCATTAAATGCCCGTCTACGTCGCCCAAATAGTGCAAAAAGGGACCGTCAGGGACGCCACCGCTTGGCACGATGGCTATCTTGTCAGCGTCGCTTGCCACCGTGCACTGCTAGCTGCATAGCCTCTCGCCATGCGTGCCTGGAAAGGACTCAGGGCGACATGTTGGTGGATGCGCTGGAGCGCGGGTACAGAGTGGTCGCTTGCCGCGGCAAGCGCCTTGCCGCGGTCGTTATCTTGTCGCGTCCGGAAGCTTGTCGCTCACCGGGCCTCGCCGGGACGCGTGGCGCGTCACGGCAAGTTCCTTGAGATGCCTTGGTTGGCCTTCCCAGCAAGCTCCTCTTGCCGGGGCCTTGTCTCCTTGGCTTGAATACTTTGTTCTTGAATGGCTCCAAAGGAACCACGGAGGACCTTGGTGGTCACCAGGCAAGCCTCGCCGCGGGGTGCTGCGACTGCCCGTGCACAAGTTCGGGATACTAGGGTACCCCTACTCTAGTACACCGACAGGAGCCGCCGGGCCTGGGCCACACATGGCGCCGAGCGCTGTTGGGCCAGGCCCAAAACAAGGCACGGGCATGCGCGGCCTGGGTTACGCCGTATCTTACTCCGTATCCACCGCGCCCTCCCCGATCTGCACGCGTCGAATGCGGCGTCGTGGGAGAGATTGTGGGTGGTTTCTTTATCCGGAAAGACGGAACGCCCGCCCCCTCCCTCTTTATAAGCAGGGGAAACAGGGGCAGTTCGCCCATCTCGCCGGTTGTTACTCCAATCCCAGAAATCTCCACCGCTCCCCCCTTCTTCCCAAAGCTGAAAGAGAGCAGCGCTCCGCCCCCCATCGCCACCAGCATCACCAGCACCGTCGATCTCCCCCACCACCTCCGCCATGGCTCCGAAAGCCGACAAGGGGAAGGTCGTGAAGTCGGCCGAGGCGCAGCGGCTCGCGGCGCTGCGAAAGGAGCGGGCAATCCCCCCCCCCAGCTTGCCACGAAGGAGCTGAGGGATTACTACTACCTCTTCTGGTCGACGGAGACGCGAGCGCATCCGCGTACGAAGGTACTCCCTGCTGCCACTTCGGAACTGGCTCCAAATGGGTACCCTTTCTTCGCGATGTTCTTCTATTGTGGGCTCTGCCCGCCTTTCTCTGAATTTTTCTGCGATATCATGAACACCTACGGGTTCCGCCTCCTTGACTTCACCCCCAATGTTGTTCTGACCATGGCAGTTTTCGCACATCTCTGTGAAAACTTTGTCGGAGTCTATCCAAATGTAGCCCTTTTTCGCCACTTCTTTATGCCCCGAGTTGAGAGAGGGGAGCCTTTATCCGGCGGAATCGCCTGGATCTCAAGAGCTGGCAAGAAGGAAGCTTATCTGGAGGGAGAGCTCCGCAGCAAGTGGGAGGAATGGAGAGCAGAATGGTGCTGGATTGTCGAGGAGAACCCGCAGCCATTTACCGCCCAGCGCCAAGCCCCAATAGCTCGCGGCAACGATTAGAGCAACGTGGCCCGGAAGACGATAGGCTGAAGATTGCCTTCACTCGGATCCTACGCCTCAGGCTTGCCAGGCTCACCGTAGGCGCCGTTGGCGCAGATTTTCTTCGCCGCCGCATCGCCCCCCTGCAGGAGAGGAGGAGACCCGCCTGGGAGTTCTAGAACACGGCGGATATCATGAGGCTGCGCCCGGGCCTCAACTTCAACTTCATTGTCCTAGAACTGGACGCGATGATCCTGGAACTGTTCAAGCGTGATCCTCAGCATCCCGAAGCGTTCATGTTGCCGAGGGGTGTCGTTCCGTTGTGCAACAATTCCTCGCTCGACCGCATCCGTGCAATGATGCCGCTATGCGATTCGCATGGAATTGTCCCAACTTGGCAAGAGCCTGCAGACGACGTCGTGCGGGATTTCTTTGACGGCTTGGTAGAAGTGCCGGTCCGCTCCGATGAACAGAAGAGCCTTACTCGCGACACCACCGATGCGGAGATGTAGCGCATCGCCACTAGGCTGGAAGAGTTGGCAGCAGCCGCTGCCGCGGGCGAGTTCGGATTCACCGTGGAGGAGGCAGAGGCAGCAGAGGCGGCAAGCCTTGTCGAGCGAGAGGAGCTTGCCGGCGGCGAAGAGCTTGTCGGGCCTGAAGCTGAGTCGAGCGAGCCCGCCGAGGGCGCGAGCGACTCGTTGAAGATCGGCTCCTCCTCCTCCCCACCTTTAGCCAGCTCGCCGCAAGCAGAGCCCCCAGCTCCACCCAGAAGGCGTCTCCGCAAGGCCGGGGACGTAGCGGGGCGGCAGACGAGTCAACAGCCGCCACATCGTGCGACACGCTCTACCGCGGCAAGCAATGTTGCCGCGGGAGCGCCTCACGCCGTTGCGGCAACTGGAGCGGGGTCTTCCCGGTCCACCGCTACTGCTCCTGCCAAACGGACAAGGGAACCTACTCCTCCGCCTCGTCGCACCGGAGGTGAGCCGGACTTCGATCTCTCCGCGCTTAGCTCCGACGAGGAAGAAGAAGAGTAAGATTCCTTGCTGTACTTGTAGTTCTTCAATTCTTGTTGTTTTGTCTTGTATCCGATTTGCTTTACTCCGAACCTATTCCTTTTTAGGACTCTGGCCCAGAGAGCGGCGAAGAGAGCCAAAGTCCCGGTGATTGTCATCGAGGACAAACCAACCACGACAGCAGGGGGCATGTCCGATACCACCTTGTCAGGCCCGTCAACTTTTCCCCAAAGCAGCCCCCAGCGCAGCCCCCAGCGTAAGTATATAGTTTACTTCCTGTTGTCACGCGCGCATGGGTGCTCTTTCTTTGCTGATATCTAACTGTTGGTTTGTGTAGGAGCAGAGCAGCCTCACCAGGAGTGCCCGGAAGCCACTCCCGAAATGTCATCTGCTTCGACTACACCGCCAAGGGAGGATTCCCCGGCAAGGGAGCGTTCTCCGGCAAGGGAGAATTCTCCGGCGAGGGACAGTTCTCCGGTAAGGGAGAATTCTCCGGCAAGGGACAGTTCTCCGGCAAGGGACAACACCATCGACCCTCCGATGATTGAGACCATGACCGCAGATCCTAGTACAGGTAATCTTCTTGCTTGAAAACTTCCCTTGGGTTCTTCTTCTTCTGATTTTCTTTTTGGATATTTGCTTGACTTTTCTCCTTTTTCCGTTCGTCAGATCCATCTGCCACGGAGCCGATGGAAACCGAGGTCGCCGGCGAGGAGAACGCGTGCAGTAATACCGATGACGCCGTTGCCACCGAAGGAGAAGCCGACGCTGATGATCCCGCCGGCGAAGAGGCCGCCAAAGCTACTGCCGCAGAAGCTGGCGAGGGATCCGGCGATCGCACTGACGGCCCTGAGGCCGCAGGAGCGTCAGGCGCTACGCCGACCGCCGATCCCTCCGCTGCTGCTGCAGCGCCAAGCTCCGAAGAGCCCCAGCCCGGCGCCTATTTGAAGGCCGGTGACGGCATCTTCATCAAGCTCCCCTGGGCGTCAAGCTCCAGGGCGCCGGTCGAAGGAGAGATCTTGGATGGAGAGGTGCTCGCCTCCGCTGGGCTGACGCTGGTCGACGCGCCAAGCAGCAGCAGTGACGAGCCTGAGGAGTTGCGGCTGCTGCGGAAGCTGTTGTCGCTTTACCGCGCCCGACAGGCCAAGCTGGAATCTCGAGAAGTGCTTATCGCGAAGGCGGGAGTGGACATCGAGAAGCACGTGGAGGAGCTCCGGGGTCTCAGGCAGGAAGCTCTCCGATCCCTGGCAGAGGAGTGGGAGCAACTCACTGAGGAGCGGAAAGCCTTCCTCCTCGAGAAGGCTGAAGTTGAAGCGCAACAGCGGCTTGTTGCCAAAAAGCTATCTGCGCAGGAAGGCAAGTTGGCGCAGTGCAAGGTCAACCTTGACAGCCACGAGGAGGAGCTGGCCGCGCGAGAGCAAGCAATTGGCGGGGCTCTCAAGGAGGCAGAGGATGCTGCCGCAGCTGCCGAGGCCGCCAAGAAGGAGCTGGAGACGAAGATGGCGCAGCTGGAGGCCGATCTCAAGGCGAGCGGCGAGGAGCTTGCTGCGCTCAAGCGTGAGCGCGAGAAGGACGCCGCCGCTCATGGCGAGCTGCAGGGTCATCTCGCTGAGAGGAGCAAAGAGCTTAGCGCCGCCAAGGACTCCAATGCAGATCTTGAGTTGAAGTTGGCTACTTTGACTCAGACGCTGGACAGCGCCAGGGAGCGGGAGGTGGCCTTGACGGAGAAGATCAAGGCCGACGAGGCGCTGATGGCGAGTGCTTCCGCCACCCAGGACACTTTCAGGGAGAACGTGGAGCACTGGATGGAGGGTCTCGTGGATGTTGCCGCCGCCATCAACGGGGAGTTGGCGCAGCTGGGGATGGAGGATCTCGGGTACTCCTCCGATGAGCACCTCCAACCCAGTGCCAAGGTCAGCTTGTTCTTCAAAGGCGTGGCGACGGCCCTCCAACGACTCCGGGAGAAGATCCCAAAGTAGCTGGCCGACGAGTCGCGCAAGATCTGCGCGGAGTTCTTCAAAAAGTGCTGGTGAAGGTGGCCTTCCGCAACCCAGGCCTCAACCTCACCAACGTCCTCAGGTCCCTGCCGTCGGATGCTGATCTGGAAGCGCTCAAGGCCCTTGTCGCACCCATTGTGGACAAGGTGAGCGATATCAAGAGGGTTGAGGGCGATCGCGTAGATTAGGCCGCCCGTTTTCTCTTTTTCTTGTCGCTGCTGGTCATGTTATGAGAACAATCTGTTAGAGGTGCGACAAGCTATCTTGTAATATAACTCTATTTTGGGTAGCGATTGCTATGTTATTTCCTTTACTTGATTCCTTCCTTTGTATGTTTTTGCCCTGCGCTTTTAGGGAACTTGTCGGCGCAGGCACCTTAGCCGCGAGCGCTGAGTGCAGGACGTCAGCAGCCTGCTGGCGGTGCCGCTTCCGACAAGAAACCTTGTCGCAACTAGTCGCAGCTCACTTAAGTTGTTAAGCGGACTCGAAACAAAGTAAGGGCGCAACTAGCTACTAGTTGGTTCCTCCGCGCACAGGTTTTCCATACAAAGCACGGTCGTTCGAGGAAGATAACTTAAAAAATTTAAAACTGATTGCTCAAACTTTGGCAACTTAGCTTTTCTGTCGTTTGCTTCCCGGTAAGGTGAAACTTCCTCGAATGACGCTTGGTCCACCCCATTATCTTCTCCTTTCCCCCCGGCAAACTTGTGGGCGAGGGAACCTTCCTTTCCTTTGAGAAAGAGAAAGAAGAGAAAATAAAGATATAGAGCCTTACGGCTCGCTATTGCTTACCGGGGGTAGGCGCTGCACAAAGTGTCAGATAATGCATGCAAAGTAGAAAGCATGAAATTGATAAGATGTGCAGAGCACATGGGCTTTACTTATGCACGGGGTCGGCGCCCGGCTTCGTACAAAGGATTACATGCAACATCGGCAAGACTTGTACAAAAGGTGGTTGCTGGAATAGGTTCCGGCAACCGCGCCCTACGGGTAAAACTTACGAAGATGCTCAATGTTCCAGGAGTTGCTCACCGGAATGCCATCTTCGGTCTCAAGGCGGACAGCGCCAGGCCTAGTGACTCGTTTTACCCGGTAAGGGCCTTCCCACTTTGGCGTCAACTTGTTGGAATTCTTGGCGGACTGAACGCGCCGAAGAACAAGGTCGCCTTCCTCGAAACTTCTGGCATTAACTTTGCGGCTATGGTAGCGGCGCAAAGCTTGCTGGTATCGAGCAGCTCGTACAGCAGCCTGAAGACGGTCCTCCTCAAGGAGCAGCGCGTCATCTTGTCGCAGCTGCTCTTGCTCAAGCTCATCATAAGCGAGCACTCGAGGTGACCCGTATACGAGTTCCGTGGGGAGAACTGCCTCTGCTCCATAGACTAGAGCGAAAGGTGTCTGGCCAGTGGCTCGATTTGGCGTCGTCCTGATCGACCAAAGAACCACCGGCAGCTCCTCAATCCAGTTCCTTCCGCACTTGCGCAGCCTGTCGAAAGTCCTGGTCTTGAGCCCGCGCAGCACTTCAGCATTTGCCCTCTCCGCTTGACCGTTGCTTCTCGGATGAGCAACAGAAGCGAAGCAGACCTTGGCGCCAAGATCTTGGACGTACTGCATGAAGGTGCGGCTCGTGAATTGTGTGCCGTTGTCGGTGATGATCCTGTTAGGGATCCCGAAACGGCAAACAATCGACCTGAAGAACTTGACTGCTGACTGTGCTGTCACCTTCCTCACTGCTTCCACTTCCGGCCACTTTGTGAACTTGTCGATTGCAACGTACAAGTACTCAAAGCCCCCGACAGCTCGGGGAAAGGGGCCGAGGATGTCGAGCCCCCAGACCGAAAATGGCCAGGATAAAGGGATCGTCTGGAGAGCTTGAGCTGGCTGGTGTATCTGCTTGGAATGGAACTGGCACGCTTCACACTTGGTTACTTGTGCAGTTGCATCCTGGAGGGCTGTCGGCCAAAAGAAACCTTGCCGGAACGCTTTGCCGGCAAGTGCTCTTGCGCCAATGTGGTGACCACATATGCCTCCATGTATCTCTGCCAACAGCTTTTGTCCGTCTTCCCGGTGAATACACTTCAATTTCACGCCGTTGAGTCTTCTTCTGTACAGTGTGTTGTCGACAAACTGGTACATACTTGACTGCCGGGCTACTCTTTCCGCTTCTTCTTGCTCTTCGGGAAGTTCTCCTGTCTGAAGGAAACGGACAATCTGCTGTGCCCATGCTGGAGCTTGCGGCTCGACAACAAGGACTAAAGGCACATCTGCTGCTGCGGGAACATCCGCTTCTACGGCGAGAACCTGCGGCTCAGCCGGAGCTTGACGTTCCCCGGCAAGCTTGCCGGAGCAAAACTTGTCGGGAGCGTCTGCTTCAACGGAACAAACCCTAGGGCTTGCCGGAGCAGACTGCTCCTCAGCACCCTTGGTGTTGATCTTGGGGACCTTCTTGGCGGCGGCTTCGGGGAGCTCTGCCGGAAAATAGTCACCAGAAATCAACTTCCTCTTCTTGCTCTGTCCAGTTGATGGCGTTACAGACGGTTGAGTCAGCTTGAGCACAAAGATCCCTGGTTCCACAGGTAACTTAAGTGCGGCGCACTTTGACAGGCCATCGGCAATGTCGTTCTGAGCTCTTGGAACATGTTCCATCTGTAGGCCGTCAAAGTGCTCTTCTAGCTTTCTCACTTCATCAACGTAAGCTTCCATCAACGGACTCTGATAATTCTTGTTCACTTGGCGGACGACAAGCTGTGAGTCACCCCTGACAATGAGCTTCTTGATCCCAAGGTCTGCTGCGATCCTGAGACCGGCAAGCAAACCTTCATACTCTGCGGTATTGTTCGTTGCTTGCTCCTTGGGAAAGTGCATCTGGACTACGTACTTGAGGTGCTCTCCGGTGGGTGCAACAAGTAGCACGCCCGCACCGGCGCCTTGCAGCGAGAAGGCACCATCAAAGTACATCAGCCACTCTTTGCTTGCTTCCTTGACGGGGATGCTCGTTTCTGGAATTTCTTCATCTTGTGTTGGCGTCCATTCTGCTATGAACTCCGCCAATGCTCTGCTTTGGATAGTTGAAGTGCTCTCAAACTTGAGGCCAAAGCTTGACAGTTCCAGTGCCCACTCGACAATCCTGCCTGTTGCTTCTGGATTTTGCAGTATCCTCTTCAGCGGAAAACGAGTGACGACTGTGATCTCATGTGCTTGGAAGTAATGGCGCAGCTTTCTCGAGGCCATGAGAAGGCCGAAAAGCAATTTCTGCACACCAGAGTACCTTGACCTAGCCCCCTGCAGAAGGGAACTGACAAAGTAAACTGGGCGCTGCACCATTCTTTTCTGCATCTTCTCACGCGCCTGCGCAGATCCATCTTTGTCGGGACCAGAGCTTGCCGGTGAAGTCCCCTGCTTGTCGCTGGATGCATCTGCCGTGGTTGCTGGCTCATCATCCGCCTCCCTCTCCGCTACTAACGCAGCACTAACCACTTGATTGGTTGCCGCTATATATAGCAGCAACTTCTCTTGTGGCTTAGGTGCGACAAGTGTTGGAGTGGAGGACAGGTATCTCTTTAAGTCCTGCAGCGCAGCCTCCGCTTCCGGAGTCCATTTCATTGGACCTGCCTTTTTCAATATTTTGAAAAATGGCAGGGCGCGCTCAGCAGACCTAGAGATAAACCTGCTGAGAGCAGCTACGCAACCGGCAAGTCTTCGTACATCCTTGACGCGCTTTGGTGCTTCAATCTGCTCAATGGCCTTGATCTTGTCGGGATTGGCTTCAATTCCCCGCTGAGACACGAAGAACCCGAGAAGCTTGCCGGAGGGGACTCCAAACACACACTTCTCGGGGTTAAGCTTGAGGTTGATCTTGCGCAGATTTGCAAAGGTTTCGTCTAAATCTTGAATCAGAGTCGCCTTGTCCTTGCTCTTGACCACTATGTCATCCATGTAGGCTTCCACATTTCTGTGTATTTGCGGCTCAAAAGCGTCATGGACTACCCTTGCAAATGTTGAACCAGCATTCTTTAAACCGAAAGGCATCCGTACGAAACAGTATGTGCCACATGGGGTGATGAATGCGGTCTTCTCCTCATCCTCTTCTGCCATGAAGATCTGATGGTATCCTGAGTATGCATCAAGAAATGAAAGCAAGTCACATCCGGCCGTGGAGTCAACAATCTGGTCGATGCGCGGCAAGGGAAATGGGTCTTTGGGACAAGCTTTATTGACATCGGTAAAGTCGATACAAAGCCTCCATTTCCCGTTTGCCTTGCGCACGACTACAGGATTGGCCAACCACGTAGGATGGAGCACTCCTCTGACAAGGCCTGCTGCTTCCAATTTCTTGATTTCTTCTGCGATGAATTCTTGGCGCTCCACTGCCTGTTTCCTGACTTTCTGCTTGACGGGCCGCGCATGAGGACAGACGGCAAGATGGTGCTCGATTACTTTCCTGGGAACACCGGGGATGTCAGACGGTTGCCACGCAAACACGTCGACGTTCGCCCGCAGGAAAGCAACGAGCGCGCTTTCCTATTTAGGGTCGAGAGTGGCACTGATGGTGAAGGTACCACCAGTGCCGTCCTCCTTGGCGGACACCTTCTTGGTCTCTGGTGGAGCTGCCATTGTCTTCTTACACTTGCCGGTGGAGCTCGATGGTGCGTCCTCGACGGTAGCGCAGCACTCCGAAGAGGTGCGCTTGCCGGAGTGGGCATCAGAACTCTTGCCGGACTTGGTCTTCTTCTTCCCCCGGGAGCTTCAACGGCAAGTGACTTGCGATCTGTTGCGGCTGCTGCTTCCCGGTAGATCTTGTCGGCGCAGATAAGAGCATCCTTCTTGTCGCCAGGGACAGAGATGACACTTATCGGGCCTGGCATCTTCAGCATGTTGTATGCATAGTGAGAGGCTGCCATGAATTTGGCGAGTGCTGGACGGCCGAGTATCCCATTGTAAGGCAATGGAAAGTCAGCAACGTCAAAAGTGACCCTCTCAGTCCTGAAGTTCAACTCGCTGCCAAATGTCACCGGCAACGTGATCTTTCCCTTCGGCTTGCTCCTTCCCGGATTGATTCCTTGGAATGTGCCGGTCTCTTCGAGCTCGCCATCAGGGATCTGGAGTTTCTGGAGTACCGCGGAGGAGATCAGGTTCAAGCCGGCCCCGCCGTCAACTAGCATCTTAGTGACCTTGAGGTTGCGGATAGTTGGTGAAACCAACATCGGCAAGCACCCGACCGCAGTTATGCGATCAGGGTGGTCCTCAATATCAAAGATGATAGGCGTGCTGGACCATTTCAGAGGCTTGCGTGACTCGACGGGTGGTTCTGCCGCATTGACTTCCCGCACCCACTGCTTGAGCTGGCGGTGTGAAGTATGCAGAGAAGCACCGCCGTCAACGCACAGGACCTCTGTGGCTTTCTGGAACTCCTGCTCATCGGTCTCGTCATCATCCATATCTTCATCGTCGTCGTCATCTTCATCCTTGTCGCGGCCGCGGGGAGGTCTGTCTCCTTGCCGCTGCTTGGCCTTGCCGCGGCGTCCTCCTCGGCCGGGGCGTTTCTTGCCGGCTCCTCCAGCACCTTCCTGGGCCTTCTCCTTGTCGCGTCGCTCGTATTCAGCCTTTTGCTGCTCGACAAGCTGCTCGACTTCTTGCAGCTCTGGAGGTCATGGCCCTTGGTGCGGTGGATCTTGCAGTACTGCTTGTTGGTGCCGTCCTGCTTGTCGGCGACCGCCACAGCCTGGTAGTTGGTGCCTGCGGCAATCTCCTTGCCGGAGCTACCAGCTTTGGCTTTCTTGGCGCCACCTCCGTTGCCGGACTGCTCAACGACTAGCACATCTTTGCCTTTCTTCTTCCTGTTGTTCCGCCGCCGGTTTTTCTTTGCCGGGGCAGCCTCCTCACTATCAGATCCTCCTGCTTCTGTATTCTCTCCGGGGAGTTTCCTCCCTTCCTCAGCACGTGCACACTTGTCGGCCAGGGCATATAGCTCACTGACGTCTCTGATCTTGCACATCGCCATCTCCTCCCGCATCCTGCGGTTTCGCACGTTCTGATCGAACGCGCTGATTACCGCGGCAGGGTGGACATCAGGGATGTTGTGCTGTACGCGGCTGAATCTCTGAATGTACTTGCGCAGGGGCTCTCCTTCCTTCTGAGCGAGCAGATGAAGGTCGCTCTCTTGGCCATGAGGCTTGTGGCCGCCTGTAAAGGCGCCGACAAACTGATGGCATAGGTCTGCCCAAGAGGATATGAAGTTGTCCGGCAAGTGCATGAGCCAGGATCTGACGTTGGGATTGAGCACCAGCGGGAAGTAGTTGGCAAGGATCTTGTCGTCCCACCCCCCGGCAGCTTGCACTGCGATGGTGTAGATGCTGAGGAACTCTGACGGAAGCGACTTGCTGTCGTACTTCTCTGGCACATCTGGCTTGAAATTCTTCGTGCTGGGCCACTGGACTTGCCGCAGCTCACGAGCGAACGCAGGGCAACCTACCGCGTATGGCAAGTCGCATGGTTCCCCTAGCGCATGCATGTCGACAGAGGGCCCAATGCGCTGGTCTGATTGACGTCGCGCTTCTCTTCGGCGCTCGATGCGAGTTTGAGCGTCTTCTTACTGTCGTTCGTGAAGAACTTGGCGCTGATCGCGACGAGCTTGTGGATCTGATGATGCGGTGGAGTCGCTGTCGAGGTGGATCTGGCGAGTCGGCGATCTTGGCCTTCGGGGTGGATAGTGCATGGTGGTTGCACCCCCACCGGTTTCGTCACCATCGGCTCGTGCCTGGCAGTCTTGCCACGGCAGCGATGTACTCGGCTGCCGCGGAGTGTCGCCGTTGGCAAAGCCGATGAGACTCTGAATGGTGGCCCTCCATCCATCGATCTTGTCTGCCGTTGGAGGGTAATCCAGGAGCAGTTGAGCTCACGCCAAAGCTTCTGCTGGAGTGGTGGGCGGCAGTGGCGAACGGTGCGAGGAGCAGGATATGCTCGGACTTCTAACTATGTTAGAAGGAGCAGTATCCTGTCCAGGCGACCGTGTCTCGCTCATGCCAGCACGTTGGCGTGCCTGCTGGTCTTGAGCACCCCGAGATCCACCAGCTCTATCTTGGTCCAACATACGTATGGTACTGCGAATACCATGACGCTGTCGGTCCCGCGCCTCCTGAGATGGGCGCGGTGCATGTACGGACGCCGAGGTCTGCGCAGCCTTGTCCTTGGACCTGGCAGCATCGTGAGCTCCCTCGTCGTTGCCCGTTCTTCCGCCGGCGTCTACCCCACCACTCGTTTGCTCCGGTGGTGGTGGGATCGACGTGGACGGACCAGCTGCCGCCGAAGCCTTCTTCTTCGGTGGCATGTCGATGAAGAAGATGAAGATCTAGCTCGTGTGAACGCCGGATCAGGTTCACACAATCTCGACGCTCCCCTACCTGGCGCGCCAAAGATGTAGGGGAAACTGATCCACGAACACCTATGGGACCGGCGGACCGAGCCCCTTTCGGTTCAGTGGGGGGCGGAGATCGCACGAAGAGCGGATCGAGGCGAAGCACACGAGCAGTTTACCCAGCTTCGGAGCTCTCCGGAGAGATAACACTCCTACTACTGCATGTCTGAGTGTATTGAGTTCTTGCTTGGGAGCGCTGAGTGCTACAGTACACTCTAGCTGCTAACGAGACCGAGCGTGAGTGTTTTCCTGCCTTCGACCCCCCCCCCCTACGTTGCGCATGGGCCTCCTTTTATATGCTCAAGGGGTCACCGACAGGTGGCAACGTAGACAAGGGTAAAAATGGAAAAGGAATTGCGGTTGGTACAACCACCTGTACAGTGCATCATACCTAACCCTGACGGCAGGGGATAAAGGCATTAAATGCCCGTCTACGTCGCCCAAATAGTGCAAAAAGGGACCATCAGGGACGCCACCGCTTGCCATGATGGCTATCTTGTCAGCGTCGCTTGCCACCGCGCACTACTGGCTGCACAGCCTCTCGCCACGCGCGCCTGGAAAGGCCTCAGGGCGACACATTGGTGGATGCGCTGGAGCGCGGGTACAGAGTGGTCGCTTGCCGCGGTCGTTGTCTTGTCGCGTCCGGAAGCTTGTCTCTCACCGGGCCTCGCCGGGACGCGTGGCGCGTCGCGGCAAGTTCCTTGAGATGCCTTGGTTGGCCTTCCCGGCAGGCTCCTCTTGCCGGGGCCTTGTCTCCTTGGCTTGAATACTTTGTTCTTGAATGGCTCCAAAGGAACCATGGAGGACCTTGGCGGTCACCCGGCAAGCCTCGCCGCGGGGTGCTGCGACTGCCCGTGCACAAGTTCGGGATACTAGGGTACCCCTACTCTAGTACACCGACAAAGACTGACACTGATGGTAATGTTATTGTCTACAAAGATCGGCCATGAAAGGTTTTCGACAAGTTCAAGGAGTTGACTACGATAAGACTTTCTCACCCTAGCGATGCTTAAGTCTGTCTGAATCATGTTAGCAATTGCCACATTTTATGAAATCTGGAAAATGAATGTCAAAACTGCAATCCTTAATGGATTTCTTAAAGAAGAGTTGTATATGATGCTACCAGAAGGTTTTGTCGATCCTAAAGGTGCTAACAAAGTGTGCAAACTTCAGCGATCCATATACGGACTGGTGCAAGCATCTCGGAGTTGGAATATACGTTTGATGAGGTGATCAAAGCATATGGTTTTATACAGACTTACGATGAAGCCTATATTTACAAGAAAGTGAGTGGGAGCCATGTATCATTTCTAATATTATATGCGGATGACATATTGTTGATTGGAAATGATATACAATTAATGGATAGCATAAACGGATACTTGACTAAGAATTTTTCAATGAAAGGCCTCGGTGAAGCTGCTTATATATTGGGCATCAAGATCTATATAGATAGATCAAGACACTTAATAGGACTTTCACAAAGCACACACCTTGACAAAGTTTTGAAGAAGTTCAAAATGGATCAGTCAAAGAAAGGGTTATTGCCTGTGTTACAAGGTGTAAAGTTGAATAAGACTCAAAGCACGACAACAACAGAAGATGGAGAGAGAATGAAAGTCATTACCTATGCCTGAGCCATAGGTTCTATATAGATGCCATGATGTGTACCAGACTGGTTGTGTGCTTTTCCATGAGTTTGGCAAGTGTAGAATAGTGATCCAGGAGTGGATCACTAGACATCGGTCAAAATTATCCTTAGTTACCTAAGAAGACTAAGGAAATGTTTCTCGGCTATGGAGGTGATAAAGAGGTCATCGTAAAGGGTTATGTCGATGCAAGCTTTGACACTGATTCAGATGACTCTGAGTCTCAATCTAGATACGTATTGAAAGTGGGAGCATTTACCTAGAGTAGCACCATACAGAGCATTGTAGACATAGAAATTTGCAAAATACATACGGATCTGAATGTGACAAACCCATTGACTAAACTTCTCTCACAATTATAACATGATCATACCTTAGTACTCTTTGGGTGTTAATCACATGGCGACGTGAACTATATTATTGACTCTAGTAAACTCTTTAGGTGTTGGTCACATGGCGATGTGAACTATGGGAGTTAAACCACATGGTGATGTGAACTAGATTATTGACTCTAGTGCAAGTGGGAGACTGGAAGAAATATACCCTAGAGGCAATAATAAAGTTGTTATTTTATATTTCCTTATTCAAGATAAAGGTTTATTATTCATTCTACAATTGTATTGATCGGAAACTTAAATACATGTGTGAATACATAAACAAATACCGTGTCCCTAGTGAGCCTCTACTAGACTAGCTCATTGATCAAAGATGGTTAAGGTTAACCATGGACATCTGTTGTCATTTGATAACGGGATCACATCACTAGGAGAATGATGTGATGGACAAGACCTATCCGTTAGCTTAGCATAATGATCGTCCAGTTTAGTGCTATTGCTTTCTTCATGTCAAATACATATTCCTTCGACTATGAGATTATGCAACTCCTGGATACCGGAGGAATACCTTGTGTGATATCAAACTTCACAACATAACTGGGTGATCATGAAGATGCTCTACAGGTATCTCTGAAGGTGTTTGTTGAGTTGGCATAGATCAAGATTAGGATTTGGCACTCCGAGTTTCGGAGAGGTATCTCTGGGCACTCTTGGTAACACACATCATAAGCTTGCAAGCAAATAACTAAGGAGTTAGTTACGAGATGATGTATTATGGAACAAGTAAAGAGACTTGCCGGTAACGAGATTGAACTAGGTATGGAGATACCGACGATCGAATCTCGGGCAAGTAACAAACCGATGGACAAAGGAAATTATGTATGTTGTCATAACGGTTCGACTGATAAAGATCTTCGTAGAATATGTAGGAGCTAATATGGGCATCCAGGTTCCGCTATTGGTTATTGACTAGAGAGATGTCTTGGTCATGTCTACATAGTTCTCGAACCCGTAGGGTCCGCACGCTTAACATTAGTTGATGATATAGTGTTATATGAGTTATATGATATGGTCACTGAATGTTGTTCGGAGTCCCGGATGAGACCACGGGCATGAATAGGAGCCTCGAAATGCTCGAGAGGTAAAGATGGATATATCGGATGATTGTACTCGGACACCGAAAGAGTTTCAGAGTGCACCGGGTAGTCATTGGGGCAACGGAAGGGGTTCCAGACACCCCCGGCAAGTGTATGGGCCTTATGGGCCAAAGGGGGAGAAGCACACCAGCCCACAAGGGGTTCGTGCACCACTTACACCCCTTGCCCATATACCAAAGAGGGAGGGAAGGCACCCCAAAGGCAGCTGAGGGAGTCCTAGACTAGGGGGTGTCCGGATAGCCGAACTGTCATCATCGGTCGGACTCCAAGACTACGAAGATACAAGATTGAAGACTTCGTCCCGTGTCCGGATGGGACTTTCCTTGGCGTGGAAGGCAAGCTTCGCGATACGGATATGTAGATCTCCTACCGTTGTAACCGACTCTGTGTAACCCTAGCCCTCTCCAGTGTCTATATAAACCGGATGGCTTTAGTCCGTAGGACGAACAACAATCATACCATAGGCTAGCTTCTAGGGTTTAGCCTCCTTGATCTCGTGGTAGATCTACTCTTTAGCACACATCATCAATATTAATCAAGCAGGACGTAGGGTTTTACCTCCATCAAGAGGGCCCGAACCTGGGTAAAACATCGTGTCCCTTATCTCCTGTTACCATCCGCCTAGACGCACAGTTCGGGACCCCCTACCCGAGATCCGCCGGTTTTGACACTGACATTGGTGCTTTCATTGAGAGTTCCTCTGTGTCGTCACCGATAGGATCGATGGCTTCTTCGATCATCAACAACAACGCAGTCCAGGGTGAGACCTTCCTCCCCGGACAGATCTTCGTATTCGGTGGCTTTGCACTGCGGGCCAATTCACTTGGCCATCTGGAGTAGACCGAAAGCTACACCCCTGGCCGTCAGGTCAGATTTGGAAGTTTGAACTTCACGGCTGACATCCGCGGGGACTTGATCTTCGATGGGTTCGGGCCACAGCCAAGCGCGCCGCACTGTCACGATGGGCATGATTTAGCTCTGCAGTCGGACAGTACCCTGGAGGCCGCACTCGAGTCCGCTCCGATCTTCAAATCAGAGCCGGCTGCGCAGATCGAGGATGAATGGCTAGACACCGCCTCGGGGGATGCAACCTCTACGGCGATAGAGCTGAACACTGACCTTGTCCCTCATGAAGCTCGTGACTCCGAGGTGCCGGACTCCTTGCCGGACTCCAAACCTCCCGTGCCCCCTCCAATCAAATCCGATTGGGCGCCGGTCATGGAGTTCACCGCAACGGACATCTTTCAACACTCACCTTTTGGTGACATCTTGAGTTCGCTAAAGTATCTCTCGTTATCAGGAGAACCCTGGCCGGACTGCAGTCAGGACAGTTGGGATGCGGACGACGAAGAAATTCAAAGCCCACCCACCACCCACTTAGTAGCCACTGTCGACGATCTAACCGACATGCTAGACTACGACTCCGAAGATATCGACGGCATGGACGACGATGCCGGAGACGACCAAGAACCAGCGCCTACCGGGCACTAGAAAGCCACCTCATCATATGACATATACATGGTGGATATCCCAAAGGATGGGAATGGCGAAGCAACAGCGGTGGATGAACCCTCCAAGAAACAGCCCAAGTGCCGGCGTCAGCGCGCCGCTCTAAATCCCGCCACAGCAAGAATGAAGATTCCGGCACCGGAGATAACAACACATCGGGCAGTGCCGAAGACAACCCACTCCAGCAAGATTCAGCGCAGGAGGACGGAGACGCCAGCCCTCATGAGAGAGCGACAGAAGAAGAGGTAGAGGATTACATGCCTCCCTCCGGAGACGAGGCAAGCCTCGACGATGACGAATTCGTCGTGCCTGAGGATCCCGTCGAACAAGAGCGTTTTAAACGCAGGCTTATGGCCACGACAAATAGCCTCAAGAAAAAGCAGCAACAGCTTAGAGCTGATCAAGATCTGCTAGCCGATAGATGGACTGAAGTCCTCGTGGCCAAAGAGCATGAGCTCGAATGCCCCTCCAAAAGTTACCCTAAACGCAAGCTGCTCCCCCGATTAGAGGAGGAGGCGTATGAACCTGCATCACTAGCAGACAATACGGCTGACCGACCACCCCGTGGTCGCGACAGAGAGGCCCCTAGGCCCTTCACTAGAACCGTACCCCGGCATCGCTCAAAGAGCACAAAGCCACAGGGGAACGCTCCGGACTTGCGAGATATATTGGAGGATAAGGCAAGACAATCAAGATCGATCTATGGATCGCGTGGGCGCCCCATGATACGTGACGACAACCGTCGCGCCAGACACAGTAAGTCCGGCCGGGCCGAACAAAATAGACAAAGCTCTTTCGAGCTCCGTCGTGATATCGCCCAGTACAGAGGCGCCGCACACCCACTATGCTTCACAGACGAAGTAATGGATCATCAAATCCCCGAAGGGTTTAAACCCGTGAACATTGAATCCTACGATGGCACAACAGACCCCACGGTTTGGATCGAAGACTATGTCCTTCATATCCACATGGCCCGCGGTGATGATCTTCACGCCATCAAATATCTCCCACTCAAACTTAAAGGACCAGCCCGGCATTGGCTTAACAGCTTGCCAGCAGAGTCAATCGGGAGTTGGCAAGACCTGGAAGCCGCATTCCTCGATAACTTCCAAGGCACGTATGTGCGAACACCAGACGCCGATGACCTAAGCCACATAATTCAGCAGCCAGACGAATCGGCCAGACAATTCTGGACACGGTTCTTAACCAAGAATAACCAAATCGTCGATTGTCCGGATGCAGAGGCCCTAGCGGCCTTCAAGCACAACATCC
This sequence comes from Triticum aestivum, assembly GCF_018294505.1. NCBI lineage: Eukaryota > Viridiplantae > Streptophyta > Magnoliopsida > Poales > Poaceae > Triticum > Triticum aestivum. The sequence goes on from NC_057804.1 coordinate 117,485,438, forward strand.
GCGACGAGTGGCTTGCCCGGCACCTAGGACAGGAAAAGCCGAAATCCATGGCAGCCCTCACATCACTCATGACCCGCTTCTGCACGGGTGAGGACAGCTGGCTAGCACGCAGCAATAACCTCAGCAAAAATTCTGGCAGTCCGGATTTCAAGGACCGTAATGGCAGGTCGCGTCACAACAAAAACAAACGCCGCATTAACAGCGATAACAGTGAAGATACGGCAGTCAATGCCGGATTCAGAGGCTCTAAACCCGGTCAGCGGAAAAAGCCATTCAAAAGAACTACTCCGGGTCCGTCCAATTTGGACCGAATACTCGACCGCTCGTGCCAGATACACGGCACCCCCGAAAAGCCAGCCAACCACACTAACAGGGACTGTTGGGTATTCAAACAGGCAGGCAAGTTAATTGCCGAAAACAATGACAAGGGGCTGCACAGCGATGACGAGGAAGAGACCCGACCGCCGAACAATAGAGGACAGAAGGGTTTCCCCCCATAGGTGCGGACGGTGAACATGATATACGCAGTGCACATACCCAAAAGGGAGCGGAAGCGTGCACTCAGGGATGTATACGCGATGGAGCCAGTTGCCCCGAAGTTCAATCCATGGTCCTCCTGCCCGATCACTTTTGACCGAAGGGACCACCCCACCAGCATCCGCCATGGCGGATTCGCCGCATTGGTTCTAGACCCAATCGTTGATGGATTTCACCTCACCAGAGTCCTGATGGACGGTGGCAGCAGCCTGAACCTGCTTTATCAGGACACAGTGCGCAAAATGGGCATAGACCCCTCAAGGATTAAACCTACCAAGACGACCTTTAAAGGCGTCATACCAGGTGTAGAAGCCAATTGTACAGGCTCAATTACACTGGAAGTGGTCTTCGGATCCCCGGATAACTTCCGAAGCGAGGAGTTAATCTTCGACATAGTTCCGTTCCGCAGCGGCTATCATGCTCTGCTCGGACATACCGCGTTCGCAAATTTCACGCGGTGCCGCACTACGCATACCTCAAGCTCAAGATGCCAGGCCCTCGAGGAGTCATCACGGTCAACGGAAACACTGAACACTCTCTCCGAACGGAGGAACATACAGCGGCTCTCGCGGCAGAAGTACAGTGCAGCCTGTTAAGGCAATTCTCGAGTCCGGCCGTTAAGCGACCGGACACGGCTAAACGCGCCCGGAGTGACATACAACAAGACCACCTGGCACGTTCCGAGCACGCGTAGCAGTGCGGCCCCAACCCCAGCCCCTGCAAAACGTCAAGACAGGTCCTTCGCGTACACCACTACGCTCTGAAGATACCATGGGCATGGGGAGAGGGGCACGACCACGATAGGCCCAGAATACAGCTTAACCACACCAGGGGCTCTCAAGTGTGTCGTTCTTTTTTTTCTTTTTTTTACCCACAGGACTCCGTTCGTCAGAGGCCCTGTCCGGCAGTAGACCTGCCAAACTCACGATGCAACAGCCAGGGAAGGAGAAAGGCTACAACGAATATCCAGGTGGTCTCCATTACGAGCATTAAATCTATTTTATGCACCATTCCGCAGCCTACCCCTGGAGGGGGACATGTTTAACAGTCCCATCCCTTGCTTATCGCACCATTTGTATCGTTCTGCACTTACAGCAGTTTTTCTTGAATAAGTAATGCATCACCTTTTTGCTTCCAATTGCATTTCTCTCTTATACATATGTTCATTTGTGACATGTCGCATCCGTACGTTTTGGTACGGCTAAATACACCAGGGGCTTATGTTTCCCGCATCATGGTGTGATAAGTCCAAACACTTTCACAAGTGCGGCACCCCGAACTTATAGCATTATATGCATCGTCTCCGAATCATGTCTTGGGTCAATAGTTGGGTTTGCCCGGCTCCCATGTTTTGGTACCTTACGTTCCGTTGTATCGGCTAAGGTAGCACTGGGAGAACCACTGCGATTGCGCCCCGGTTGAGCTGGGCGAGCGCCTCGGTGGAGAAAGCTAAAACTGACCGTCATGATGAGGCGAGAGCTGGTCGCTGTTCGAGAGGTTTTTTGCGAGTCCTTAAAGACTTATGCCGCTTAGAGCGAGGAGCCGACTTTGTCCGGCCCAGGCGTGGATAGCGCCCCAAATTCGGCCTTCCAAAGACTAGGGGCTTCGCCGAAATTTAAAATTATAGAATTCTATGGCTAAGTGAGAGTGTTCAAGGATTATAAGTCCGGTTGCCTTGTTCGTTGTGTTGAGCGCCTCCCTAGATGAACCCAAATATGGGAACAAGAGTGCTCAAATTTATCCCGAACACCCCAGCACTCGTGGCATGGGGGCTGAAGCCGACGACTTGTCATCTCTCAGATTTGATAAACAACCGCACAGAAGGTAATATTTTAAATTAAAATGCGTTGCTTAGCGCAAATGAACTAAGTTTTCAGCGGACAGGATAACAAAATGCGAGTCTACTCAAATATTACATCTTTGGAGCACTCACCCGCAATAGTGCGGGCGCCCTTCAGCACACTCTTATAATACATCTCGGGCGTGCGATGCTCCTTGCCCTGCGGTGGCGGGTCCGTCACGAGCTTCTGGGCATCCAACTTGCCCCAGTGCACCTTTGCGCGGGCAAGGGCCCAATGGGCACCTTCAATATAGGCGGAGTGCTTGATGACTTCAACCCACGGGCACGGATCCACCAGCCGCCGCACTAGGCCGAAGTAGCTCCCAGGCATGGCCTCCTTAGGCCACAGCCGAACTATGAGGCCCTTCATGGCCTGTTCGGCCGCCTTGTGGAGCCCGACTAGCTGCTTCAGCTGGTTGCTAAGGGGCACCGGATGTCCGGCCTCAGCATACTGAGAACAGAAGACCTTCTCCGTCGAGCTCCCCTCCTTGGCCCGGTAGAACGCGGCAGCATCGGACACACTGCGAGGAAGATCTGCGAACGCTCCTGGAGAGCTCCGAATTCGGGTAAGCAACAAGTAATTAACACTCACATGCTTACTTTGCATGAAAAATGCCTTACCCGCTGCTATTTTCTTCAACGCCTCGATTTCCTGGAGGGCCTTGTAGGCTTCGGCCTTAGCGGCTTTGGCACTCTCAAGAGCAGTTGCAAGCTCAGACTCTCAAGTCTTCGAGTCACGCTCCAGGCTCTCATATTTTTTCACGAGATCCTGGAGCTCTTGCTGTACCTCCGCCACCCGCACCTCCTGCTTCTCTCGCTCGGTGCGCTCCGCGGCTGCATTGCGTTCGGCCGCGGCCACCGCCTCTTTCAGGGTCGCCACCTTGTTAGTGGCCCCTGCAATACCCACGTTATCCTTGTCATTCTTTTTGCAACCAAAATCCTTTTCTGTAAGGTACAATTTTAATAAGGTGTTACTCACCTTCCTTGTCCTCGAGCTGCTTCTTGGCACGGCCGAGCTCGTTCTCGGACCGCTCGAGGCTTTCCTTCAAAGTATTGACCTTCGCAGTCAGTGCGGCAGAGGTCAGCAGCGCAGCCTGCAATCCCATATTGACATATTTTTATGACTCCTGCGTATATCTTCTTAGATCCTCAGTCCGGCTTTTCTTTCCGAACACCGAACCGAGCATCAGGGGCTACTGTCTATGCGGTACTATTTTACATATATCAAAATTCTTACCTCAAAGCCTGTTAGAAGGCTGCTGCAGGCTTCGGTTAGCCCGCTCTTGGCGAGCTGCACCTTCTAAATCACCGCACTCATAATAGTGTGGTGTTCCTCTTCGATGGAGGCGCCATTGAGCGCCTCCAGCAAGCCATCCGGCGCCTCCGGTTGGATGGAGGCTGCCGGTGTCACGGTCTTGCCCTTCTTACGAAGGGGCCGCTCGCCGGACTCCGGAGCCACTATGGGATCCGGAGCCGAGTCCGGTGCAAAGTCCGGGAGGTTGTCCTGTGACACCTCCGGGGCCTCCTCTTCCTGGCGGGTCCCTTCCCGGGATCCCACCTCGGCATCGTCCGTGTCACGGGGGGTGGAGGCGGTCGGAAGAGAATCCATATCCGACGCACCTAAGGACCCGCTCGACGAAGCGGGAGGATCGTCCTTGGGCGGACTGCAGGGTTGTATGCGGCATTTGAAAGACATTGTGTGGCAAAAAAGAAAAACCATGAAGTTATTCGGGAGTCCGGATACTCACGATCTCGCCAGGGGCTTGGCCCTTGGAGGCCAGTCCTCGTCGTCGTCACTGGCGTTGGCAGAGCAGTCCAGGGGAAGAGTTTTTCCCTTCTTGGACTCTTCGGCCTCCCTCGTTGGGGAGGCCTTCCTTTTCTTCTCTCCTCCCACTGGGAGAGAGGCTTTCTTCTTCTCCTCCTCACCTTGGTGAGCGGAGTCGGCCTCGGAGTCGTCATCTGATAGCACCTGAAAACGGGAGCTCTTCCGAGTCCCTGTGGCCTTCTTCTCAGCCTTCTTCTCCAGCACCACGTGGGGTGCCGGAGCCAGCAGCCCCGTTAGGCGGGCGTCCCCTGGGTCCTCTGGCAATGGGGCCGGACAGATAGTCCGCTCGGCCTTCGCCAGCCAGCCCTGTCAAAGGAAAGGGAGTTTAGATCCCGCATAGAGTCAAACTATGGAAAACAAGCGTCCCGTAAAGGACAAAATCGCTTACCTCGTTAGCCGGATGCTGAGAGCTGAATCCGCGATCTTCGGTAGCGGATGCGGGAGCCTCGGCGCCCTTGAACAGCACCTTCCAGACATCTTCGTACGTAGTGTCGAAGAGCCCGCTCAAAGTCTGGTGCTGCGCCGGATCGAACTCCCACATGTTGAAGCCCCGTCGCTGGCACGGGAGGATCATGCGGATGAGCATGACCTGGACCACGTTGACAAGCTTGAGCTTCTTGTCCACCAGCTTTTGGACGCAGGCTTGGAGTCCGGTCAGCTCCTCCGAATCACCCCAAGTCCGGCCGCTCTCTTTCCAGGAGGTGAGCCGTGTGGGTATGCCAGATCTGACTTCAGGGGCCGCTACCCATTCAGGGTCACGCGGCTCGGTGATGTAGAACCACCCCGATTGCCACCCCTTGATGGTTTCCATGAAAGTGCCCTCAAGCCAAGTAATGTTGGACATCCTGCCCACCATGGCACCTCCGCACTCCGCTTGGCTGCCCTTCACAACCTTCGGCTTGACACTGAAGGTCTTGAGCCACAAGCCGAAGTGGGGCTGGATGCAGAGGAAGGCCTCACACACGACGATAAACGCCGAGATGTTGAGGATGAAATTCGGGGCCAGATCATGGAAATCCAGGCCGTAGTAGAACATGAGCCCCCGGACAAAGGGATGGAGTGGGAAGCCCAGTCCGCGGAGGAAATGGGTAAGAAATACTACCCTCTCATGGGGCCTGGGGGTGGGGATGAGCTCTCCCTCGTCGGGGAGCCGATGCGCGATGTTGCTGGACAAATATCCGGCGCTGCGCGGCTTCTGGATGTGCCCCTCCGTAACGGAGGAGGCCATCCACTTGCCTCCCACTCCGGAGATAGTTGGAGGAGGTTGAGGTGAGATGTGCGGACTTGGGCACTAAAGCTCGAGTTCATAGAGATGGATAAGCCAACGAGGAAGAAGGCGCAGGTAAAAGGGTTGGATCTTTATCCCCTTATATGGGAGGACGAAAACATGCGTCCCCACCGGCCTGATAAAACTCTCTTATCCCCCAAGCGCCGCAATCAATGGCGCGGTTGGGTTACCCATGTCTGTATTGATGGGAATCCCGGGATAAGGGGAACACGATCTCTGCTTCGACAAGACGTGCCAAGGAAACCGCTTCGCTAAACACGCTGAGGTGGTACAATAAAAACGATTCGAGTAAAGGCTTGGTAGTGGTGTGACGACACGCCACAAAATACGTCAGCAGATTGAACTTGTGTAAATATTATTCTCTCTACGGTGGTATGTGGAAATTATTTTGCAGAGCCGGACACTATCCTGGTGTTCACAATCTTCTATAAATTATTTGGAGGAGGAACCCGCCTTGCAATGCCGAAGACAATATGCGCGCCGGACTCGTCGTCATTGAAGCCTGGTTCAGGGGCTACTGAGGGAGTCCTGCACTAGGGGGTGTCCGGATAGCCGAATAGTCATCATCGGCCGGACTCCAAGACTACGAAGATACAAGATTGAAGACTTCGTCCCGTGTCCGGATGGGACTTTCCTTGGCGTGGAAGGCAAGCTTGGCGATACGGATATGTAGATCTCCTACCATTGTAACCGACTCTGTGTAACCCTAGCCCTCTCCGGTGTCTATATAAACCGGATGGCTTTAGTCCGTAGGACGAACAACAATCATACCATAGGCTAGCTTCTAGGGTTTAGCCTCCTTGATCTCGTGGTAGATCTACTCTTGTAACACACATCATCAATATTAATCAAGAAGGACGTAGGGTTTTACCTCCATCAAGAGGGCCCGAACCTGGGTAAAACATCGTGTCCCTTGTCTCCTATTACCATCCGCCTAGACGCACAGTTCGGGACCCCCTACCCGAGATCCGCCGGTTTTGACACCGACAGCAGCCAACCCCCTTTCCTCCCCCCCATAAACAAATATGGAACAAGGGGATTCGGCCAGGGCAGGCGCCCTAGGGCAGCCGTCAGCCACTTGGGGCACCCTAGGGGCTGCCTCCCCTCCCCCCTCCGCCTATATACATGAGAGGAAGGAGAGGGTTAAGACACACAATGATTCCCTAGCCGTGTGCGGCGCCCCCCTCTCTCTAGTTTGTCCCTCGGTCATATTTTTGTAGTGCTTAGGCGAAGCCCTGCGGAGATAGCATCACCATCCCCGTCACCACGTTGTCGTGCTGCCGAAACTCATCCACTACTTCACCTGTCTTGCTGGATCAACAAGGCGAGGACGTCGTCGAGCTGAACGTGTGCAGAACTCGAAGGTGTCGTACATTCGGTACTTGATCGGTTGGAGCATGAAGAAAGTTCGATTACGTCAACCGCGTTGTGAAACTCTTCCGCTTATGGTCTACGAGGGTATGTAGACACACTCTCCCCTCTCATTGCTATGCATATCCTTGATAGATCTTGCGTGGGCGTAGGAATTTTTTTTGTTTTCATGCAATGTTCCCCAACAGCTTCATCCCACAATGCCGCCGAATCAAAATAAGACATTGGTGGTAAGCAATGTGACTATCACTGCCCACAACTCCTTTGTGTTGTACTCGTGCATATCATCTATGCATAGACCTGGCTCATGATGCCACTATTGGGGAACGTTGCACGGAAAACAAAAAAAATTATACGCACACGCAAGATCTATCCATGGAGATGCATAGCTACGAGAGGGAACAGTGTGTCTACATACCCTCATAGACCGTTATGTGAAAGCGTTTATCAACGCGGTTAATGTAGTCATATACCTTCACGATCCGCCTAATCAAGTACCGAACGCACGACACCTCCGCGTTCAACACACATTCAGCTCGATGACGTCCTCGGCTTCTTGATCCAAAAAGACGGGTGAAGTGGTAGATGAGTTTTGGCAGCACAGCGGCATAGTGACGGTGGTGGTGCAACTATCTCCGCAGGGCTTCACCGAGCACTACGAAAGTCATGACTAAGGACGAACTAGAGGGAGAGGGGCGCCGCACACGGCTTGGGGATCATTGTGTGTGTTGCCCCTCTCCCTCCTCACATATATATAGATGGAGGGGGAGAGAAGGCAGCCCTAGGGCACCCCCAAGGGGCCGGCGGCCAGCCATAGGGCCTGCCTAGCCGCCCCCTTCCATATATGGACATGGGGGGAAGGAAAGGGGGGTTGGCTACCTTAGGGAACCCCCTTTCCTTCCTTCCCTTCCTTGGCACGTGGGAAGGGGTGGAGGGGCACGCATGCCCTCTTGTGGGCTGGTGTGCTTCCCCCTTTGGCCCATAAGGCTCACCACTTACCGGTGGCCTCCTGGAACCCCTTCCGGCACTCCGATAAATACCTGGTACTCTCCGAAACCTTTTTGGTGACCAAATAGCATCGTCCTATATATCAATCTTTACCTTCGGACCATTACGGAGCTCCTCGCCGTGTCTGTGATCTCATCCGGGACTCCGAACAACATTCGGTCACCAAGTCACATAACTCATATAATACTATATCGTCAATGAACGTTAAGCGTGCGGACCCTACGGGTTCGAGAATGATATAGACATGACCGAGACGCTTCTCCGGCCAATAACCAATAGTGGGACCTAGATGCCCATATTGGTTCCTACATATTCTATGAAGATCTTTATTGGTCGAACCTTTATGACAACATACATAGTTCCCTTTCTCTGTCGGTATGTTACTTGCCCGAGATTCGATCGTCGGTATCTTCATAAGTAGTTCAATCTCGTTATCGGCAAGTCTCTTTACTCGTTCTGTAATACATCATCTCGTAACTAACCCCTTAGTCACTTTTGCTTGCAAGCTTCTTGTGATGATGCATTACTGAGAGAGCCCAGAGATACCTCTCCGTCATATGGAGTGATAAATCACATTCTCGATTCACGTCAACTCAACATACACCTTCAGAGATACCTGTAGAGCATCTTTATGATCACCCAATTACGTTGTGACGTTTGATGGCACATGAGGCATTCCTCCGGAGTCCGGGAGTTGCATGATCTCATGGTCGAAGAAACATGTATTTGACATTAAGAAAGCAGTATAAATAAATTGAATGATCATATGCCATGCTAACGGTTGGGTCTTGTACATCACATCATTCTCCTAATGATGTGATCCCATTATCAAATGACAACTCATGTTTATGGTTAGGATACCTTAACCATCTTTGATCAACGAGCTAGTCTAGTAGAGGCTCACTAGGGACACAATATTTGTTTATGTATCCACACATGTATTTAAGTTTCCGGTCAATACAATTCTAGCATGAATAATAAACCTTTATCATGATTAAGGAAACATAATAATAACCATTTTATTATTGCCTCTAGGGCATATTTCCATCATATACAACACTGCAAAAGACATGTGAAAGTTCAGTTAGCTAAATCAATCAACAAAAATATGCACAACAATATAAGGAAGCTAGGCATAAGCATAAAGCGCAACAAAACCCCATACATGTCTGAATTTGGCAAATAGCCCGCATCTACTTGATCTTAGCTAAATATTTGGTAAGCTTCATGTGATAGACCATAACAACAATATATTCCCTAATAGAAGGTCTCTGCCCTTGGTGCAACACATCAATAATCTCAGGCCATTCGGATTGCAAGTAAAAGTGAATATATCTGGTGCAACATGCACCCGACACACAGAAAGCGTGAATGTTCTCTTGAAAGTATTGATGACCACCAGTGTGACTGGAAGACACAATGGTTCTCTTTCCAAGAGAATCACCGTCAACACACCCATTAAATATGTCTCCAATGTATCTATAATTTATGAAGTGTTCATTCTATATTTACATCAATTATATATGGTTTAGGCGCATTTTTATATTATTTTATGGCTTAACTTATTAATCAAGTGCACAATGTTAGTTCCTGTTTTTCTGCATGTTTTTTGTTTCACAAAAAAATCCATATCTACGAAGGTCCAAATGCTGGATCACGCGGTATGTTGCGCTAGCACAAAATAAAAAAAATTCTACCACGCACCCAAGATCATGCTGCTGAAAATAGATCACGGGATCGAGTTTACCACTAGACGTGCAGTCATCGTAGCGAAAGTAGAGTTGGTTATAAGTGTAGTTATTCGACTGATCTCCCACAAACAGTGATGTCCCGCGAACGATGAAGTCCCGCGAACAACTCCTCGTGGATCCCTCAAATGTCTCCTTGCGGATCCCTCGAACGTTTGTCCAAGCACCGCAGATGCAATGCCTCCAAGGTATCCACACGTATGGAGAGCAGCGTCGGGCAATAGACTGCTAGGTCCAATCGCGCGTTATGGGGCGTGGGGAGTAACCACGACTGTGGAGGAAGGAAAAAGATCAACCCTAAGAGGTGTGCCACTCCCCTTTATATAGACTCCGAAGTGGGCTCAACACTTGAGGCCCACTAGGAGTCTAAACCCATTTCCACTTGGATCTAATCCGAATGGATTGCAGCCCCTTAAGTGTGTGACCCTATAGGTTCACGTACATATGGACATGACCCAGCTGATAGTTGGTAGCGACTCATAGTAGAACGTGCCAACTCGTGTGTGTGTAAAGTCGTTAGACGAACCTCGACAATGCGTCATATGCAACATTCCTTTCGCCTCACGATATATGTTGTCAAGCTAAGGCGAGAACTTGTCATCCTTGTGGTGTATCGACCTCTCTTCTCTAAACCGTGATACAGATTTCCGAATCGGGTTAACTCTTAACCCAAGTTGCATGGCCATGCTTTCCAAGTCTGATCAATCGAGAGGTCCCAGAGAATATCTCTCCTTATAGGAGAGGCAAATTCCATCTTGGTCAATCATGTCTCGCGGAGTGTCTCACGACTCATACGAAAGCTACCTCTATAACTACCCAGTTATACGGTAGCATTTGATAGACCCTAAATGAGTAGATCCTCATCCCGAGAACATGCGAGGGCCTCGGGTCTAGGACATGGCATATACATTGTACTTGAGACTAACATATGACAATATCTCGTTGCGTCTCGAAGTGGGTCTGTCCGACTTGGCGATCTCCATCCCCAAGTCCATACTATCGGTTTAGCATCTCTATGCCCGTGACCTGTGTAACATAGTCATCAATCGAATCGTATACTAATTAAAGGGTATATGTCTGCATAACCTTATCAACTAGGAACCATTAGAACGATCGTCGTATAATATATAGTCTCACAAACAAGTCACATACTTGTTGATACATATCACTGATGAAGTTCAACTATAATACAAAAGACTCATGGATACATAATGAAATATCATCATCACATGATTGCCTCTAGGGCATATCTCCAACACTCGCCAGCCAAATTGGTTGAATAAACCATGCGCAACCATTTCCAGCCGGCTGCACCCAGAGGCCATAAGCCCTCGCACGTCCACATGTTGCAGTGATGACCACATACGGATTGAAGTTGTAGCCCCGTAAATAACATGCAAGAAATTAGGTGTAGATTATCTGTTAAAAACACAGTCTTTCCGACAATTCATATTGCCCAAAGAATGACGGAAACTCTCACGTGGATTTGACCCTTCAGCTTATGATGAATATCACCTAACAAGTTTCCAAAAAAAATTTGAATACTCATTGACGGTGCTAAATTGTAAGTAACATGAACTGTGCGCCAGATCAAGGTAGTAAATGGAGACGACAAAAAAAATGATGGATTGTCTCCTCATGATCACAAAATCAATATTTTTTGCTACCATGTCAATTACGTTTAGCAAGGTTATCTTTGTAAGAACTACTTCCCTCTGCATAAACCATATTGATACAGAAGTGACAACACAAAATTACTATTCATTAATACAGCCTCAGCCTCTTGATTCAGCGGTCCGGATCTTCCCATCCTGCGATCGAACGACGTCTCGTGTTTGAAAAACGAATCAGACGATCAGAAGTGGATGAGCTAGGAGGAGCCCCCATTCCCTACATGGTTCTAACTCTGGGATCTTGCGTGAAGGAAGATGCACTTTTCTTGATGGCAAAAATAGTTAGACGCAAACTTTCAATGTTAGGTCATCTTCAACGCTGACTTGCAAATTTTCTTCGCATTCGTTCGCGGACAAAGGGGAACTAGTCCATGGACATGGATGTAGGAGCCGGCCATCCAACGCTTCCCGCATACATTTCAACCACTATTTAAACTAGCATACGAAATTCAAGCAAACACAACGGATTTCATTCAAGTTCGGTCATAATTTACATAAAATGGTCGCAATTTTGACCGTTTGATCATAAAACTAGAAAAAAAAACTAAAACCTATAACGGGCAACTACCTTGTAGGCATGGCAGTCGTGCCCCACTGCACCGTCATCATTGTCCGTGTCATCCTCCCACCAGCGGTGGTATGACGCCGGAGGGTTGCGACAGCCTTATCCTGCAGCTGTCTGCCGGTCGTGGAGGAGCCGCTACACCTCCTGCTACACACCACATGACTTAAAAAGCCGCAAGCAAGCCAGGTGAAGGGGTGGTCAGCCTGTTTCAATGCGGCGCAACGGCCCGAGTTGATTTCTCGGGACGCGTGACAGGTCATGTCCACCAGCACCGCCTCCAGTCTGGTCAAATCGCGGGCATCAATGTCGGCCGTTGCATGCTCTGGGTCAGCATGAATGCAGCACGGCAAGCGGCGCTGCATTCGATGGAAAGCGCGGGAGATGTGGTGGGGATTTGTGGTGGGCTAGGGCAGTCAGACGCAGGTGCGGCAGCGGTCCGGACGCCCGCAAAGCCTCCTGTCCCCTCCCCACCTCCACTTTGTCTTCTGTTTGCTAGAAAAAACACGTCCGAACCAGCAAGTGGACAGATACAGGGGTACATTGGATGACAAAACACGTTCGGACAGCTCGATTCAAACGTATACGGGTGATTTAAAGATCGGTGTTGGAGATGCCCTGAACCCTAGTTCATTTCATTTACGGACCAAACCATCATAAGCAATTAACCTCCCACGCACAACACAACCCATCTAAAAAAGTCGTGCGCTGATGCCTGCTGGATATAAATAATTCCCCTCGTATGTCAGCTGATCCGTTATAAAAAACTACAGAAATTGTTGGACGACATGTGTCCAACTGTCCATCGAGTCATCTAGAAAAAAAATTGTAAATGGAGTAATAGCCGGCGGTTAAATCTTTTTTTGACAGTGATGAGATTTCAGTGTGTGATGTAACTACACTGAATAGCCGGCGGTTAAATCTTTTTTTGACAGTAATAGCCGACCAAATGGAAGTATGGAAAACACCTATACGTACGCTCCAGCTGCACGACTTTGATCACGTAGGACATTGAAATTTCTTCAAGCTGGTACCGCAATTTTGCAACCACGACATTGACCAAAGAAGCCATGGGTTAAGTCGTCTCGTGTGATCTCATCTATTGACACTGACACTGATTTGTTCGATTTTTAATGGTATAAATTAGTTGATCATATGTAGCTACTGGTTTCAAATTTGCATGTGAACATAAACTTGGACACGTACGTGTAGCAAAAGACTGCAAGCTACATAATTGCACGGAGTCATGCGCTCATGCCCATGCAAAGGTTAGATAAGCTCACAAGACAAAAGAAAAAATAATACAATATATCCTGTAATTTATACACGAGTATATACACGCCTCCGTTGGGTAACGTTTTGTAGAGCATTTGCATTTTGCAAGCAAGCAACTTAGTTAGCATGCCGTCCCTTCGAGCGGCCATGGCGGACGGCGCCGACCGCGTCGAGGCCACGACGATCGGCAACGACAAGGAGACCCTGCTGAGCCTGCTCCTCGCCAAGTCGGAGCGGAGCGCCGAGGCGGAGGAGAAGGTGGAGTGGGTGCGATCGCAGATGGTCGGCCACGACGCCGAGTTCGACACGCCGTTCGGCCGCCGCGCCCTCGTCTACGCCGACCACACCGCCTCCGGGCGCGGCCTCCGCTACATCGAGGACTACATCCTCACACAAGTCCTCCCCTTCTACGGTCAGCTCGATCAGCACTAATACTTTGCATGTGGATCTAGCACGCAAGAGAGAGTGCGGGAATGATTGACACGATCGACGTGCGTGTGATGTATAGGGAACACGCACACGGAGGACAGCTACGTCGGGAGCAGGACGACGAAGATGGTGAGGACGGCGGCAAGCTACATCAAGCGGTGCATGGGCGCCGGTGCCGACGACGCGCTGATCTTCTGCGGGTCCGGCGCCACGGCGGCGGTGAAGCGCCTGCAGGAGGTGATGGGGATGGCCGCGCCGCCGGGGCCGCTTCTGCGGGCGCGGCTGCTCGCGCAGCTGCGCGCGGAGGAGCGGTGGGTGGTCTTCGTGGGACCCTACGAGCAACACTCGAACCTGCTGTCGTGGCGGCAGAGCCTGGCGGACGTCGTGGAGGTGGGTGCGATCGCAGATGGTCGGCCACGACGCCGAGTTCGACACGCCGTTCGGCCGCCGCGCCCTCGTCTACGCCGACCACACCGCCTCCGGGCGCGGCCTCCGCTACATCGAGGACTACATCCTCACACAAGTCCTCCCCTTCTACGGTCAGCTCGATCAGCACTAATACTTTGCATGTGGATCTAGCACGCAAGAGAGAGTGCGGGAATGATTGACACGATCGACGTGCGTGTGATGTATAGGGAACACGCACACGGAGGACAGCTACGTCGGGAGCAGGACGACGAAGATGGTGAGGACGGCGGCAAGCTACATCAAGCGGTGCATGGGCGCCGGTGCCGACGACGCGCTGATCTTCTGCGGGTCCGGCGCCACGGCGGCGGTGAAGCGCCTGCAGGAGGTGATGGGGATGGCCGCGCCGCCGGGGCCGCTTCTGCGGGCGCGGCTGCTCGCGCAGCTGCGCGCGGAGGAGCGGTGGGTGGTCTTCGTGGGACCCTACGAGCAACACTCGAACCTGCTGTCGTGGCGGCAGAGCCTGGCGGACGTCGTGGAGGTCGGCGCCGGCGACGACGGGCTCGTCGACCTCGCCGCGCTCCGGCGCGCGCTGGGCTCCCCCGAGTACGCGAAGCGGCCCATGCTGGGGTCATTCTCGGCGTGCAGCAACGCCACCGGCATCGTCACCGATACCCGAGCGATCGCGCGCGTTCTGCACCAGCATGGGGCTTTCGCCTGCTTCGACTTTGCCGCGAGGTACGTCCACGTAGCCAATCCCAATGTTTTAGTCTTGTATATTGTGCACCAACACCATGATCGACCGAACATGTTGCGTTGGACTCACATTATTTGGAAACAATGTACTTTTTTGCGGTAATAACGTTCATTAGGCTAGTGTTTTTAGTACGGATATTCGCAAAATGACGCCTACATGTTATCAAGCTCGACCCAACCTACCGTCCATTACATCTAACAAGTTTCATCTATAGATACCAGAATTTTGGATATTACTCCCTCTATTTCAAAATAGATGACTCAACTTTGTATTAACTTTATACTAAATTTAATATAAAGTTGAGTCATTTATTTTAAAACGGAGGGAGTACATATTTTCGGAAAAAATGGATACTGGTACATAAAACTGAGTTCGTATTTGCATTTCTCCCGTTTTCGTGTACACGTACTGCCATTGCTATCTATCACCCGGTGCTCCCCTTTGACGGTCCAGTAAATACACGGCGTTCTCCCGGTCAGAAGTCCTACCAGTGGATTAATTAAATATGATCGGCAATACCAATTCCAACAGAAAACCTACCAATGCGCGTTTCCTCTAGATCAGATTTCCACCGCGCTTTGACATCGCAACCCGCGCAACCACGAGAAATTTGTCCGTTGCCACACTCCACCTGCTCTGCTGGATGCAGCCATGCCGGCCAGCGCTGCGCCAATTAATATAGCAGCCCTGCTGCATGATGAGTTATCGGTCGCCACTTTGACTTGGCTGATGCGGTTACTCGTGTCAAGCAATTGCACGCCAGAACAGTGTAAACTACAAGCGAACATTGACTCGAGAACGTACCGCGCACATTATCCTGTAGCAAAAACAAATCATGTCCTTGTTGATCTTGCTGATCTTCTCTCCGGCCGGTCCCTCTCAGCATGGAAGTGGTCTGTCTTAATGCCTCGCTCAATGTTTCTCTATTAGTGCATGATCACAGCAAGTCTGGCTAGACAACGAAGGGCATTGACCTGGACAAGTCGTAGCGCATCTCCAATTGTGATGAAACTTCGTATCACCACACGCAAGACTTCAGTTCTGTCGTTCACAGAAAATACTTAATACTCTGGGACCTTTTACAATATAGTAGGAGCCATACCCGGGTATATTTGTTCCAAAATGCCCCCGAATTAAATTTACTGCTCCCACATTCCCGGAAATAGATTCTCAAAGTTCTTCGCAAGTCAATTTCTCTGAAGTTTGACCAAAGATTGTAGAAAAGGTAACACCAGTTACTACATCGAATCAATATACTTATGTTTGACCAAGATTATAAAAAATAAGAACATTTACCACATCAAATAATTATACTTTCAATACATATTTCATGATGAATCAATTCATATTTTCTCACAAAAAAAAAAGAATCAATTCATATTGAATTGGTAATATAGGTGTTGATATCTTTTTTCATGAATATCGTCAACCTCAGTGTTGTTGGGTATGCATGAACAATAGTAGTTTTGGAAACACACTGGTTTAGAAAGCGAGTGATGCCAGAGAATACTTTGAGGAGTCGAGAGTTGAGACACACCTTTTCCCCTGTCACTCAGTGTTGCGTGAACCGCCACCTTGGTTTCCTATATGTATTGCGGATCCGAGGAGTTCAGATTTAGGTCTTCCGAAGGCTACAAGCTTGAAGCTAGTTCCGATGTCAGGACTTAGCTCGAAGGTAGTTATGAAGGTAATACCTAACCCAAAACTTGTTCCGATAACACCTAGCCCGAAGCTAGTTTCAAAGGCAATAAATCACAAAAATCGCTTGCAATAATGAGATAGAGGTTATACCACTCACACATCGGATTGGAGCATGGCACGAGCTTCAGATCGGTGGGATAGAAGTTTTTTTTTTTTGAAAAGGAGGATATACCCCCAGACTCTGCATCTGGGTGATGCATGCAGCCATTTTAGGTGGGATAGAAGATGGAAGCAGGATGATAAAATTCCCTAAACATTTGACCGATTCGAACCACGAGAACAAACCCACGAAATGAGCAACACACCATTTGGGGATTCAGAGTCCCTTTGTCAACCGACACTCCGACACTAAAATAACAACAAAGATGAGGGTACACGCTAACAATGCGCGAGGAAACAATGTATCGCGATGTGATCATCTATCATTTGAAAAACAACATGTGATGGTTTGCTGTTACCATAGTCTTCATGATACCATAGTCTTCATGAGGCGATTGCCAATCTCTGTCCTCCCGCAGAAAAGAAGAAGATTGCCAACCTCTGTCGACTCTTAATTATGTATCTTTGCTTTCATGCCATCACCAGGGGTCAAGCTTTTGTCCAAATGCGAACCTTCGCCATAGCCGCCGACATCGTCTTCCAAATCCTATATAGTGAAGGGCGATGTGTATGGATCCACCAGAATAATTACTCATCGGGTGGCGAAGTTCAGAAATGGAGCTACACGACCAAAGTTGGGTGGGTTAGTACAAAGGAAGGCTGGCTACTTTCTCCTCGTGGCTCAGTTTCTCTCAATACCACACTATGTTTCCTATGGCCTAGGCTAGCCGTGGCCCATTTTCCTAACACGTAGCTCCGTCAGTGGTAAAGTTGTCGGGGCTTGATTGCATTCACTAAGATTTAAATCTTATTCTTCGTGCTTTAAACAAGCATGTGTGTTTTATTACGAGTTTTTTTAGATTCATATATGAATTTGTCCCCATGGTATTTTAGAACATTATAGAGCTAGATCACCGAAAAGTCCCCTCACGTATTTAAACTCCTCATCCGTCTGATGGGGACTCTCTCTCAACGAGATGAAAGATTTCTTGCACGGTTTTGTACGAGAGAAAGCCGTCCAATGTGCAGCTGCTTCCTGCACCTGGCCGATCGGGTCGGGCAGTCTGACAAGAAATATCGCTGGTCGTGTTGGTGGTACAATGAATGTGTGTTTTGTGCACTCCACCTGTTGTTATCGGAGAAAAAGGACGACCGGCCCCTCGGCTCGATTGCCTTCACCCATGCATTCATCAACTTACTGTTAGCAATTAATACAGCGACCACGCTTTCGAAAAGAAAATTTAATACAGCGACCACGCGTACGTAGTACCAGCAAAGAGAATTATTTGTAGTGCCGTACGTGCACGTAACGTGTCTGTCTAGCTCCGTGAAATGGTGTGACACATTCCTGTGTGGTGCGTGCATGGCGTTGACATTGCGTACGGTGCAGCGGGCCCTACGTGGAGATCGACATGAGATCGGGCGACATGGACGGCTACGACGCGGTGTTCCTCAGCCCGCACAAGTTCCCCGGCGGCCCCGGCACGCCGGGCCTCCTGCTCATGAACCGCTCCCTCTACCGCCTCGCCTCGCTGCCGCCCACCACGTGCGGCGGCGGCACCGTCGCCTACGTCAACGGCCGCAGCGAGGACGACACGGTGTACCTCGACGACGTGGAGGAGCGCGAGGACGCCGGCACGCCGCCCATCACGCAGAAGGTGCGCGCCTCGCTCGCGTTCTGGGTCAAGGAGCACGTCGGGCTCGGCGCCATCGCGCTCCGCGAGCGCGTCCACGCCGACGCGGCCATGCGGTGGCTCCTGTCCAACCCCGCCGTCAAGGTGCTCGGCAGCGTCGAGGCGCGCCGCCTGCCGATATTCTCGTTCCTCGTCTACCCCGGCGGCGACACGACGCTGGGGAGGAGGAGGCGACGGCTGCCCCTCCACGGGCGGTTCGTCGCCAAGCTCATGAACGATCTGTTCGGCATCCAGGCCAGGGGCGGCTGCAGCTGCGCGAGCCCGTACGGGCACGCCCTCCTCGGCGTCGGCGAGGAGCTCTCCCTTCGGATCCGCTCCGCCATTCTTAAGGTAGGTACTAAAGAAACATCTCTTAGAATCACCTGGTATTATATCATTCGAAACACACAACTTTGTACTGTACGTTTTACTACCGGTTGACAAATTTGACTGAACTTGTTTCTTCCTCTAGGGCTATCACGGTGTGAAGCCGGGATGGACGAGGGTGAGCTTCGCCTACTACCTCCCACCGGAGGAGTTCCGGTTCATCCACGCCGCCATCGACTTCGTCGCGGCGCACGGCCACCGGTTTCTGCCGCTCTACAATTTCGACTGGGCCACCGGCAACTGGACCTTCCGGCGCCGTGCGGTCAAGCACCACCTCATGATGGAGGAGCTGCTGCATGGTCATGGTAGCTCTAACACGAAGATGAAGGGGAACAAGACTGCTGGCGACAGCGACAAGTTCGAGAGCTACCTGGAGTTTGCCACCAAGATCGCGCTGTCGCTGCCGGAGACGTGTGACGAGCAGCAGGTTCCCGAAGGAATCGACCCTAGCATTGTACTTTTTCGAGTGTGAGACATGTAAAGTTTCATGATTTTGTAAATGAGATATGATACGGTCATGCCCGTTAACTTCAGAAAATATATGTATAGTTTCATGATTTTGTAAATGAGATATGGTACTGTCATGCCCGTTAACTTCAGAAAATATATGTATAACGATAATGTCAGCTCAGCTATCTCCGCCCGATCAGTGTTACCTATTTTTTTAAGGGGTTGTTGTGACCTAATCGTTTTTATATTTTTTTATAGAGGGAGTATACACTAGCAGGCGAAAGCACGGCGGCACCGTTACCCATCAAGAAGCCTGAACACGGATAGTGGCCACCCGCTCTTGCTCCCGCTCCCTACTTCTAGGGTTCCCCCGCCGCCGCCCTGGCCTCCTCTCGCC
>NC_057804.1:117505271-117506135 GCF_018294505.1 Triticum aestivum
CTTGGTCCGTCGGGCCATGCCTGCACGGTGCTGGCGGTGATGTCTATTACGCAACCTTTTTCTTGTAGACGTTGTTGGGCCTTCAAGTGCAGAGGTTTGTAGGACAGTATCAAATTTTCCTCAAGTGGATGACCTAAGGTTTGTCAATCCATGGGAGGCGTAGGATGAAGGTGGTCTCTCTCAAACAACCCTGCAACCAAATAACAGAGTCTCTTGTGTCCCCAACACACCAAATACAATGGTAAATTGTAAGATGCACTAGTTCGGCGAAGATATGGTGATACAAGTGCAATATGGATGGTAAATATAGGTTTTTGTAATCTGCAAATATAAAAACAGCAAGGTACACTACTAGAAAAAGGGCTATAGATAGGATTGACACTAATGGTGCACCAGGGAAGTAGTGCGCCACTACTATATACTAATGGCGCACCAGTTGGCGGTGCGCCATTAGTATGGAAGACACTAATGGCTCACCACAAAAAAGGTGCGCCACTAGTGATATTTTTTTCATTTTTGCATACGTTCTAATGGCGCATCCTACCGAAGTGCGCCATTACTAGTTCTAACTAGTAATGGCGCACTACCACGCGGTGTGCCATTAGTAAGCTTCCCCCTCACTCCACCTGTTTCCCTCCCGGCCCTTCCTTCCTTCCCACTCGACCTAATTCCCAACCGTACGCCGCCGCCGCCGCCCCCTCCGTCCCCTCCGTCCCCTGCCGCCGCCGCCCCGACCCCCGCTGGAATCCACCCCCGCTGCCGACCCCAACCCCTCCGGCGACCGGCCGCACCCGCCCAGGTACCTCTCCTCCTTCCTCCTTCCTCCCTCTCCACCCTTCCTCCCCATTCCCTCCCTCCCTCCCC
>NC_057804.1:117506592-117579584 GCF_018294505.1 Triticum aestivum
GCCCTCCGCCTCCCCATTGTCCTAGCACACACGGCGACGACACGAGGCCTCGCGCCCCCGCACCGCCACAGCCCCGTCGTCTCTGCTCGCGCCTCCTCCACCTCCTCCACCACCCCCGCGCTGCCGGCGCCCATGGTTTCCTGCTGGGCGCCCACGGTTTCCTGCTGGGCGATGATGGCAGACGCGGTAGCAGCTTCGTGCTGCTGCTGCCAGCGCGCAGCTGCAGCGGCGGTGTTGGCGACCTTCGACTTGGATTTGGACTTTGCGGTGCTGCCACAAGGCCGTCCGCGGCGTCGCCCTCCGGCCGGCTTGGTGGGTTCAGCTGCCGGCGGTTGTGGTGCGTCCGGGAGTACGACGTGCCCTGGACCGGCTTTGGAGTAGTAGTACTGAGTTTCTCCCATGGTCGCCATGGCTGGTAGCTGCTGGCTGTAGTGCGACAGTTGCATCGCCGGCTGCACGGAGGGTGCAAGCGGGGTGGCGCTCGACGGCGGTGGCGGTGAGGAGGGGTTAAAATAATCGCCAAAAAGGCTAGCATTGGTAGTAATGGTGATATCGAGTATAAGGAGGAGGGGGAGAAGATCAAGCAGTCAGCAAAGCATCAAGTGCAGCATGTTAATCTGACTGAAGCTAATTCGCTGCCTACTAACCACGTACGTTCAGTAGTAAGAGTGACACCATTATGAATAAACAGCTTGACTGGATTATGTGCTTAATTCACTGAATTTGGTTGGTGAAGATGAATTAGCAGCTCCCCCATGTAGCTAGAATTGGTATGATTTCTATGGAGAATGACCAATTCAGCTTCTTACCCCTCAAAAAAAATCAGCTTCTTTAAAACTGACAGCAGGTTCCTCCCATGTTTCACTTTTTCTAGTTAGTTTCTTCCAGCTATAGATTAGTTTAAAAAATGGTCTTAGTAGTGGTAAACAAGCCTTAACAAATTACTAACTGTCCAAAAACAAATTACTAGCATTTTGATGATATTAAGTTTACCTTTTTCTGTGCTAGAGTTGGTGCTTCCACACCATATGGCCTCCCTTATGCGAGGAGGCGAAAATGCAGGGCCCTGCAAGAAAGATGAGTTGTGCCCAAGGGGTGCTCCTAAGAGTGTCGCAGAAGCTTTCACACCACCCATAGCATGCAACAACTGTCCCTACAACCAAGCATGAGTAAAGTCAGGACCTAGGACTAGTAGAATTCTCATAACTCATAACTTCATAAGTGCGTTGTATTCTAACATGCAGCCGTAACCTGCTCACAAATTTATCCCATTTCACTTATTAGATCCCCTGGCAGGAGTGTACGAATGTTGTAACTATCAACAAGCCTTGGGCTTCAATGATAAATTTGAACAAATCAAGCATTTCCTAAAAGAAGGAGGGGAAAGTTACTAATTTGATAGTTTGCAGCATTTGAACAAATCATGTATTACAAAGTGTTCTTGTTTTTCTTCATAGTTTGCAGCATTTTCAGATGTACACTGTTTTCCTATGTCTCAAAATGTTCCTAATTTGATATTTGAAAGTAAGTGTGTGATTTGAAATTTTGATCTGATTATGGCATCTAGAATTATGTCAGTTTTGTTTTGAACTAGAAGACCAAAGTGTGTTACTCACCTGGGATCTTAACTGTTAAGTTTGTAATATTCCTTATATTGAAATCGAACATGATGGTGCTACTTGATATTTTTGAGACATAGGATATTGCAAGTGGTTTTCCTGAGCTATGCCTTGGTTAGATAATGATATTGCAGGTACCCCGAGAGGCCCTTGAGTTTGCCGGAATGTCGATTAACTTCCGTTCCGGCAAATTCGGGTACTCCATATGTCCTATTTTCAGCAAAGGTAATGCTGAAATTTTCCGTGAATTTTAGCATGACTTTGCTAAAAATAGGACATATGGGGTACTTGCGACTAATGCCTGTTATCATGCATGTTTTATGATCTGTTGTAAGAGTACTAATTGGTCTCTTCTGCTGCTTATCAAAGATGGCGGGAAGCAGCCACCGCCGCTCTGCGACACCGCAGTACGAGTTGGATGCTTCCGAGTTCTTCACTATCATACTTGAGACTTCAGTATCATCCATGACGCAGGTATATAAAACGAGAGATTTCCCCTTCATCCATCTCATTATGATATCTGTTGTTTGCTACATCACTCATTGTCCCAAACTGCAGAGGCTGCCTGACAGTTTTATGAACATGCTGATGGGTGAAGATCCGCCAAATAATGTGAAGCTGCGACAGGCCGGGCCACATGTACTTGTCTCGTGGGTGGGAGAAGTTCTACCGTGCCTACGACCTGTGGCTGGGGTACTTCCTTCTCTTCAGGTACGACGACGACGCCACCATGCTCATCGTGAAGGTGTTCAACACGACTATGTGTCGCATGCGCTACGCTACCGATGATGATGCCGGTATGTTCTGCCTCTTCTTATTCCTCTACATTTGGCTTTGTCTCACATCAATTGTTAACGGTCATTGTTGCATTTTGGAAAGGTAATGGGAGCAGCAGCAGCGAGACTGGCTACAGCCAAAGCAGCAGCGACTATGGCTGTAGCGAAAGCAGCAGCGATTCTGGCTGTAGCGAAAGCAGCAGCGATTCTGGAAGCAGCATAGACAACAACAAGGATGATCCAGACTGGAGTGCGGGAGAAGAGGAGCAGAGTGGGGATGAGGAGCTGTAGGATGATGATGGGCATCAGGCTGAGGATGACCTAGCGCTGGTGGTGGCTGACCAAGGGCAAGAGATGGTGGTGGCTGACCATGGGCAAGAGATGGAGGTGGCTGAGGATGACCTAGCGATGGTCGTGCCTGAAGATGGACTCGCGATGGTGGTGAAGGAAATATGCCCTAGAGGCTATAATAAAGTTATTATTTATTTCCTTATAATCATGATAAATGTTTATTATTCATGCTAGAATTGTATTTACCGGAAACATAATACATATGTGAATACATAGACAAACAAAGTGTCACTAGTATGCCTCTACTTGACTAGCTCGTTAATCAAAGATGGTTATGTTTCCTAACCATGAACAATGAGTTGTTATTTGATTAACGAGGTCACATCATTAGTAGAATGATCTGATTGACATGACCCATTCCATTAGCTTAGCACCCGATCGTTTAGTATGTTGCTATTGCTTTCTTCATGACTTATACATGTTCCTATGACTATGAGATTATGCAACTCCCGTTTACCGGAGGAACACTTTGGGTACTACCAAACGTCACAACGTAACTGGGTGATTATAAAGGAGTACTACAGGTGTCTCCAATGGTCGATGTTGGGTTGGCGTATTTCGAGATTAGGATTTGTCACTCCGATTGTCGGAGAGGTATCTCTGGGCCCTCTCGGTAATACACATCACATAAGCCTTGCAAGCATTACAACTAATATGTTAGTTGTGAGATGATGTATTACGGAACGAGTAAAGAGACTTGCCAGTGACGAGATTGAACTAGGTATTGGATACCGACGATCGAATCTCGGGCAAGTAACATACCGATGACAAAGGGAACAACGTATGTTGTTATGCGGTCTGACCGATAAAGATCTTCGTAGAATATGTAGGAGCCAATATGGGCATCCAGGTCCCGCTATTGGTTATTGACCAGAGACATGTCTCGGTCATGTCTACATTGTTCTCGAACCCGTAGGGTCCGCACGCTTAAGGTTACGATGACAGTTATATTATGAGTTTATGCATTTTGATGTACCGAAGGTTGTTCGGAGTCCCGGATGTGATCACGGACATGACGAGGAGTCTCGAAATGGTCGAGACATAAAGATTGATATATTGGAAGCCTATGTTTGGACATCGGAAGTGTTCCGGGTGAAATCGGGATTTTACCGGGTTACCGGGAGGTTACCGGAACCCCCCGGGAACCACATGGGCCTTCATGGGCCTTAGTGGAAAGGAGAAAAGGGCAGCCCAAGGGGGCTGCGCGCCTCCCCCCTTCCCCTAGTCCTATTAGGACTAGGAGAGGTGGCCGGCCACCCCTCTCCCTCTTTCCCCCTTGGGAATCCTAATTGGAATAGGATTGGAGGGGAGTCCTACTCCCGGTAGGAGTAGGACTCCTCCTGCGCCTCCTCCTCCTGGCCGGCGCACCCTCCCCCCTTGGCTCCTTTATATACTGAGGCAGGGGCACCTCTAAACACACAAGTTGACACAAGTTGATCCACGTGATCAATTCCTTAGCCGTGTGCGGTGCCCCCTGCCCCCTGCCACGACGCCTTATGAACTGTGGTTTGGCAAGAAACCAAAGTTGTCGTTTCTTAAAGTTTGGGGCTGCGATGCTTATGTGAAAAAACTTCAAACTGATAAGCTCGAACCCAAATCGGAGAAATGTGTCTTCATAGGATACCCAAAGGAAACTGTTGGGTACACCTTCTATCACAGATCCGAAGGCAAAACATTCGTTGCTAAGAATGGATCATTTCTAGAGAAGGAGTTTCTCTCGAAAGAAGTGAGTGGGAGGAAAGTAGAACTTGACGAGGTAACTGTACCTGCTCCCTTACTGGAAAGTAGTTCATCACAGAAAACTGTTTCAGTGACACCTACACCGGTTAGTGAGGAAGCCAATGATAATGATCATGAAACTTCAGATCAAGATACTACTGAACCACGTAGATCAACCAGAGTAAGATCCGCGCCAGAGTGGTACGGAAATCCTGTTCTGGAAGTCATGCTACTAGATCATGATGAACCTACGAACTATGAAGAAGCGATGGTGAGCCCAGATTCCGCAAAGTGGCTTGAAGCCATGAAATCTGAGATGGGATCCATGTATGAGAACAAAGTATGGACTTTGGTTGACTTGCCCAATGATCGGCAAGCAATTGAGAATAAATGGATCTTTAAGAAGAAGACTGACGCTGATGGTAATGTTACTGTCTACAAAGCTCGACTTGTCGCAAAAGGTTTTCGACAAGTTCAAGGGATTGACTACGATGAGACCTTCTCACCCGTAGCGATGCTTAAGTCCGTCCGAATCATGTTAGCGATTGCCGCATTTAATGATTATGAAATTTGGCAGATGGATGTCAAAACTGCATTCCTGAATGGATTTCTGGAAGAAGAGTTGTATATGATGCAACCAGAAGGTTTTGTCGATCCAAAGGGAGCTAACAAAGTGTGCAAGCTCCAGCGATCCATTTATGGACTGGTGCAAGCCTCTCGGAGTTGGAATAAACGTTTTGATAGTGTGATCAAAGCATTTGGTTTTATACAGACTTTCGGAGAAGCCTGTATTTACAAGAAAGTGAGTGGGAGCTCTGTAGCATTTCTGATATTATATGTGGATGACATATTACTGATTGGAAATGATATAGAATTTCTGGATAGCATAAAGGGATACTTGAATAAAAGTTTTTCAATGAAAGACCTCAGTGAAGCTGCTTACATATTAGGCATTAAGATCTATAGAGATAGATCAAAACGCTTAATTGGACTTTCACAAAGCACATACCTTGACAAAATTTTGAAGAAGTTCAAAATGGATCAAGCAAAGAAAGGGTTCTTGCCTGTGTTACAAGGTGTGAAATTGAGTAAGACTCAACGCCCGACCAATGCAGAAGATAGAGAGAATATGAAAGATGTTCCCTATGCATCAGCCATAGGCTCTATCATGTATGCAATGCTGTGTACCAGACCTGATGTGTGCCTTGCTATAAGTTTAGCAGGGAGGTACCAAAGTAATCCAGGAGTGGATCACTGGACAGCGGTCAAGAACATCCTGAAATACCTGAAAAGGACTAAGGATATGTTTCTCGTATATGGAGGTGACAAAGAGCTCATCGTAAAAGGTTACGTTGATGCAAGCTTTGACACTGATCCGGACGATTCTAAATCGCAAACCGGATACGTGTTTACATTAAACGGTGGAGCTGTCAGTTGGTGCAGTTCTAAACAAAGCGTCGTAGCGGGATCTACATGTGAAGCGGAATACATAGCTGCTTCGGAAGCAGCAAATGAAGGAGTCTGGATGAAGGAGTTCATATCCGATCTAGGTGTCATACCTAGTGCATCGGGTCCAATGAAAATCTTTTGTGACAATATTGGTGCAATTGCCTTGGCAAAGGAATCCAGATTTCACAAAAGGACCAAACACATCAAGAGACGCTTCAACTCCATCCGGGATCTAGTCCAGATGGGAGACATAGAGATTTGCAAGATACATACGGATCTGAATGTTGCAGACCCGTTGACTAAGCCTCTTCCACGAGCAAAACATGATCAGCACCAAGGCTCCATGGGTGTTAGAATCATTACAGTGTAATCTAGATTATTGACTCTAGTGCAAGTGGGAGACTGAAGGAAATATGCCCTAGAGGCAATAATAAAGTTATTATTTATTTCCTTATAATCATGATAAATGTTTATTATTCATGCTAGAATTGTATTTACCGGAAACATAATACATGTGTGAATACATAGACAAACAAAGTGTCACTAGTATGCCTCTACTTGACTAGCTCGTTAATCAAAGATGGTTATGTTTCCTAACCATGAACAATGAGTTGTTATTTGATTAAACGAGGTCACATCATTAGTAGAATGATCTGATTGACATGACCCATTCCATTAGCTTAGCACCCGATCGTTTAGTATGTTGCTATTGCTTTCTTCATGACTTATACATGTTCCTATGACTATGAGATTATGCAACTCCCGTTTACCGGAGGAACACTTTGGGTACTACCAAACGTCACAACGTAACTGGGTGATTATAAAGGAGTACTACAGGTGTCTCCAATGGTCGATGTTGGGTTGGCGTATTTCGAGATTAGGATTTGTCACTCCGATTGTCGGAGAGGTATCTCTGGGCCCTCTCGGTAATACACATCACATAAGCCTTGCAAGCATTACAACTAATATGTTAGTTATGAGATGATGTATTACGGAATGAGTAAAGAGACTTGCCGGTAACGAGATTGAACTAGGTATTGGATACCGACGATCAAATCTCGGGCAAGTAACATACCGATGACAAAGGGAACAACGTATGTTGTTATGCGGTCTGACCGATAAAGATCTTCGTAGAATATGTAGGAGCCAATATGGGCATCCAGGTCCCGCTATTGGTTATTGACCGGAGACGTGTCTCGGTCATGTCTACATTGTTCTCGAACCCGTAGGGTCCGCACGCTTAAGGTTACGATGACAGTTATATTATGAGTTTATGCATTTTGATGTACCGAAGGTTGTTCGGAGTCCCGGATGTGATCACGGACATGACGAGGAGTCTCGAAATGGTCGAGACGTAAAGATTGATATATTGGAAGCCTATATTTGGATATCGGAAGTGTTCCGGGTGAAATCGGGATTTTACCGGAATACCGGGAGGGTTACCGGAACCCCCCGGGAGCTATTTGGGCCATAGTGGGCCTTAGTGGAAAAGAGAAGGGGCTGCCCTAGTTGGGCTGCGCCCCCCCCCTTCCCCTAGTCCTATTAGGACTAGGAGAGGTGGCCGGCCCCCTCCTCCTCTTTTCCCCTCCGAGGAATCCTAGTTGGACTAGGATTGGAGGGGGAATCCTACTCCCAGAGGGAGTAGGACTCTCCCGCGCCTCCCCCCCTTGGCCGGCCAGCCTCCCCTCCTCTCCTCCTTTATATACGGAGGCAGGGGCACCTCTAAACACACAAGTTGACACAAGTTGATCCATGTGATCGATTCCTTAGCCGTGTGCGGTGCCCCCTGCCACCATATTCCTCGATAATACTGTAGCGGAGTTTAGGCGAAGCCCTGCTGCTGTAGTTCATCAAGATCGTCACCACGCCGTCGTGCTGACGAAACTCTTCCCCGACACTTTGCTGGATCGGAGTCCAGGGATCGTCATCGAGCTGAACGTGTGCTCGAACTCGGAGGTGCCATAGTTTCGGTGCTTGATCGGTTGGATCGAGAAGAAGTACGACTACTTCCTCTACGTCGTGTCATCGCTTCCGCAGTCGGTCTGCGTTGGGTACGTAGACAATACTCTCCCCTCGTTGCTATGCATCACATGATCTTGCGTGTGCGTAGGAAATTTTTTGAAATTACTACGAAACCCAACAGTGGCATCAGAGCCTAGGTTATTGATGTTGATGTTATATGCACGAGTAGAACACAAGTGAGTTGTGGACGATACAAGTCATACTGCCTACCAGCATGTCATATTTTGGTTCGGCGGTATTGTTGGACGAGACGACCCAGACCAACCTTACGCGTACGCTTACGCGAGACCGGTTCCCTCGACGTGCTTTGCACAGAGATGGCTTGCGGGCGACTGTCTCTCCAACTTTAGTTGAACCAAGTATGGCTACGCCCGGTCCTTGCGAAGGTTAAAACGGAGTCTATTTGACAAACTATCGTTGTGGTTTTGATGCGTAGGTGAGATTGGTTCTTACTTAAGCCCGTAGCAGCCACGTAAAACAAGCAACAACAAAGTAGAGGACGTCTAACTTGTTTTTGCAGGGCATGTTGTGATGTGATATGGTCAAAGCATGATGCTGAATTTTATTGTATGAGATGATCATGTTTTGTAACCGAGTTATCGGCAACTGGCAGGAGCCATATGGTTGTCGCTTTATTGTATGCAATGCAATCGCGATGTAATGCTTTACTTTATTACTAAACGGTAGTGATAGTCGTGGAAGCATAAGATTGGCGAGACGACAACGATGCTACGATGGAGATCAAGGTGTCGCGCCGGTGACGATGGTGATCATGACGGTGCTTCGGAGATGGAGATCACAAGCACAAGATGATGATGACCATATCATATCACTTATATTGATTGCATGTGATGTTTATCTTTTTATGCATCTTATCTTGCTTTGATTGACGGTAGCATTATAAGATGATCTCTCACTAAATTATCAAGAAGTGTTCTCCCTGAGTATGCACCGTTGCCAAAGTTCGTCGTGCCCAGACACCACGTGATGATCGGGTGTGATAAGCTCTACGTCCATCTACAACGGGTGCAAGCCAGTTTTGCACACGCAGAATACTCAGGTTAAACTTGACGAGCCTAGCATATGCAGATATGGCCTCGGAACACGGAGACCGAAAGGTCGAGCGTGAATCATATAGTAGATATGATCAACATAACGATGTTCACCATTGAAAACTACTCCATCTCACGTGATGATCGGTCATGGTTTAGTTGATTTGGATCACGTAATCACTTAGAGGATTAGAGGGATGTCTATCTAAGTGGGAGTTCTTAAATAATATGATTAATTGAACTTAATTTTATCATGAACTTAGTACCTGATAGTATCTTGCTTGTTTATGTTGATTGTAGATAGATGGCTCGTGCTGTTGTTCCGTTGAATTTTAATGCGTTCCTTGAGAAAGCAAAGTTGAAAGATGATGGTAGCAATTACACGGACTGGGTCCGTAACTTGAGGATTATCCTCATTGCTGCATAGAAAAATTACGTCCTGG
The DNA here is from genome assembly GCF_018294505.1 of Triticum aestivum. Classification (NCBI taxonomy): domain Eukaryota; kingdom Viridiplantae; phylum Streptophyta; class Magnoliopsida; order Poales; family Poaceae; genus Triticum; species Triticum aestivum. Next base: position 117,516,024 of record NC_057804.1, read on the forward strand.
AAGCACCGCTGGGTGCCAGGCCTGCTACTGGAGCAACACCAGATGTTATGAACGTCTGGCAGAGCAAAGCTGATGACTACTCGATAGTTCAGTGTGCCATGCTTTACGGCTTAGAATCGGGACTTCAACGACGTTTTGAACGTCATGGAGCATATGAGATGTTCCAGGAGTTGAAGTTAATATTTCAAGAAAATGCCCGAATTGAGAGATATGAAGTCTCCAATAAGTTCTATAGCTGCAAGATGGAGGAGAACAGTTCTGTCAGTGAGCATATACTCAAAATGTCTGGGTATAATAATCACTTGATTCAATTGGGAGTTAATCTTCCGGATGATTGCATCATTGACAGAATTCTCCAAACACTGCCACCAAGCTACAAGAGCTTCATGATGAACTATAATATGCAAGGGATGAACAAGACTATTCCCGAGCTCTTCGCAATGCTGAAAGCTGCGGAGGTAGAAATCAAGAAGGAGCATCAAGTGTTGATGGTTAACAAGACCACTAGTTTCAAGAAAAAGGGCAAAGGGAAGAAAAAGGGGAACTTCAAGAAGAACGGCAAGCAAGTTGCTGCTCAAGAGAAGAAACCCAAGTCTGGACTTAAGCCTGAAACTGAGTGCTTCTACTGCAAGCAGACTGGTCACTGGAAGCGGAACTGCCCCAAGTATTTGGCGGATAAGAAGGATGGCAAGGTGAACAAAGGTATATGTGATATACATGTTATTTATGTGTACCTTACTAGAGCTCGCAGTAGCACCTGGGTATTTGATACTGGTTCTGTTGCTAATATTTGCAACTCGAAACAGGGACTACGGAATAAGAGGGCACTGGCAAAGGACGAGGTGACGATGCGCGTGGGAAACGGTTCCAAAGTCGATGTGATCGCAGTCGGCACGCTACCTCTACATCTACCTTCGGGATTAATATTAGACCTAAATAATTGTTATTTGGTGCCAGCGTTGAGCATGAACATTATATCTGGATCTTGTTTAATGCGAGACGGTTATTCATTTAAATCAGAGAATAATGGTTGTTCTATTTATATGAGTAATATCTTTTATGGTCATGCACCCTTGAAGAGTGGTCTATTCTTATTGAATCTCGATAGTAGTAATACACATATTCATAATATTGAAGCCAAAAGATGCAGAGTTGATAATGAAAGTGCAACTTATTTGTGGCACTGTCGTTTAGGTCATATCGGTATAAAGCGCATGAAGAAACTCCATGCTGATGGACTTTTGGAACCACTTGATTATGAATCACTTGGTACTTGCGAACCGTGCCTCATGGGCAAGATGACTAAAACACCGTTCTTCGGTTCTATGGAGAGAGCAACAGATTTGTTGGAAATCATACATACCGATGTATGTGGCCCGATGAATATTGAGGCTCGTGGCGGATATCGTTATTTTCTCACCTTCACAGATGATTTAAGCAGATATGGGTATATCTACTTAATGAAACATAAGTCTGAAACATTTGAAAAGTTCAAAGAATTTCAGAGTGAAGTTGAAAATCATCGTAACAAGAAAATAAAGTTTCTACGATCTGATCGTGGAGGAGAATGTTTGAGTTACGAGTTTGGTGTACATTTGAAAAACTGTGGAATAGTTTCGCAACTCACGCCACCCGGAACACCACAGTGTAATGGTGTGTCCGAACGTCGTAATCGTACTTTACTAGATATGGTGCGATCTATGATGTCTCTTACTGATTTACCGCTATCTTTTTGGGGATATGCTTTAGAGACGGCCGCATTCACGTTAAATAGGGCACCATCAAAATCCGTTGAGACGACGCCTTATGAACTGTGGTTTGGCAAGAAACCAAAGTTGTCGTTTCTTAAAGTTTGGGGCTGCGATGCTTATGTGAAAAAGCTTCAACCTGATAAGCTCGAACCCAAATCGGAGAAATGTGTCTTCATAGGATACCCAAAGGAAACTGTTGGGTACACCTTCTATCACAGATCCGAAGGCAAGACATTCGTTGCTAAGAATGGATCATTTCTAGAGAAGGAGTTTCTCTCGAAAGAAGTGAGTGGGAGGAAATTAGAACTTGACGAGGTAACTGTACCCGCTCCCTTACTGGAAAGTAGTTCATCACAGAAAACTGTTTCAGTGACACCTACACCAGTTAGTGAGGAAGCCAATGATAATGATCATGAAACTTCAGATCAAGATACTGTTGAACCTCGTAGATCAACCAGAGTAAGATCCGCACCAGAGTGGTACGGTAATCCTGTTCTGGAGGTCATGCTAATAGATCATGATGAACCTACGAACTATGAAGAAGCGATGGTGAGCCCAGATTCCGCAAAGTGGCTTGAAGCCATGAAATCTGAGATGGGATCCATGTATGAGAACAAAGTATGGACTTTGGTTGACTTGCCCGATGATCGGCAAGCAATTGAGAATAAATGGATCTTTAAGAAGAAGACTGACGCTGATGGTAATGTTACTGTCTACAAAGCTCGACTTGTTGCAAAAGGTTTTCGGCAAGTTCAAGGGATTGACTACGATGAGACCTTCTCACCCGTAGCGATGCTTAAGTCCGTCCGAATCATGTTAGCAATTGCCGCATTTTATGATTATGAAATTTGGCAAATGGATGTCAAAACTGCATTCCTGAATGGATTTCTGGAAGAAGAGTTGTATATGATGCAACCAGAAGGTTTTGTCGATCCAAAGGGAGCTAACAAAGTGTGCAAGCTCCAGCGATCCATTTATGGACTGGTGCAAGCCTCCCGGAGTTGGAATAAACGTTTTGATAGTGTGATCAAAGCATTTGGTTTTATACAGACTTTCGGAGAAGCCTGTATTTACAAGAAAGTGAGTGGGAGCTCTGTAGCATTTCTGATATTATATGTGGATGACATATTACTGATTGGAAATGATATAGAATTTCTGGATAGCATAAAGGGATACTTGAATAAAAGTTTTTCAATGAAAGACCTCAGTGAAGCTGCTTACATATTAGGCATTAAGATCTATAGAGATAGATCAAAACGCTTAATTGGACTTTCACAAAGCACATACCTTGACAAAATTTTGAAGAAGTTCAAAATGGATCAAGCAAAGAAAGGGTTCTTGCCTGTGTTACAAGGTGTGAAATTGAGTAAGACTCAACGCCCGACCAATGCAGAAGATAGAGAGAATATGAAAGATGTTCCCTATGCATCAGCCATAGGCTCTATCATGTATGCAATGCTGTGTACCAGACCTGATGTGTGCCTTGCTATAAGTTTAGCAGGGAGGTACCAAAGTAATCCAGGAGTGGATCACTGGACAGCGGTCAAGAACATCCTGAAATACCTGAAAAGGACTAAGGATATGTTTCTCGTATATGGAGGTGACAAAGAGCTCATCGTAAAAGGTTACGTTGATGCAAGCTTTGACACTGATCCGGACGATTCTAAATCGCAAACCGGATACGTGTTTACATTAAACGGTGGAGCTGTCAGTTGGTGCAGTTCTAAACAAAGCGTCGTAGCGGGATCTACATGTGAAGCGGAATACATAGCTGCTTCGGAAGCAGCAAATGAAGGAGTCTGGATGAAGGAGTTCATATCCGATCTAGGTGTCATACCTAGTGCATCGGGTCCAATGAAAATCTTTTGTGACAATACTGGTGCAATTGCCTTGGCAAAGGACGAAACACATCAAGAGACGCTTCAACTCCATCCGGGATCTAGTCCAGGTGGGAGACAAAGAGATTTGCAAGATACATACAGATCTGAATGTTGTAGACCCGTTGACTAAGCCTCTTCCACGAGCAAAACATGATCAGCACCAAAGCTCCATGGGTGTTAGAATCATTACAGTGTAATCTAGATTATTGACTCTAGTGCAAGTGGGAGACTGAAGGAAATATGCCCTAGAGGCAATAATAAAGTTATTATTTATTTCCTTATAATCATGATAAATGTTTATTATTCATGCTAGAATTGTATTTACCGGAAACATAATACATGTGTGAATACATAGACAAACAAAGTGTCACTAGTATGCCTCTACTTGACTAGCTCGTTAATCAAAGATGGTTATGTTTCCTAACCATGAACAATGAGTTGTTATTTGATTAACGAGGTCACATCATTAGTAGAATGATCTGATTGACATGACCCATTCCATTAGCTTAGCACCTGATCGTTTAGTATGTTGCTATTGCTTTCTTCATGACTTATACATGTTCCTATGACTATGAGATTATGCAACTCCCGTTTACCGGAGGAACACTTTGGGTACTACCAAACGTCACAACGTAACTGGGTGATTATAAAGGAGTACTACAGGTGTCTCCAATGGTCGATGTTGGGTTGGCATATTTCGAGATTAGGATTTGTCACTCCGATTGTCGGAGAGGTATCTCTGGGCCCTCTCGGTAATACACATCACATAAGCCTTGCAAGCATTACAACTAATATGTTAGTTGTGAGATGATGTATTACGGAACGAGTAAAGAGACTTGCCAGTAATGAGATTGAACTAGGTATTGGATACCGATGATCGAATCTCGGGCAAGTAACATACCGATGACAAAGGGAACAACGTATGTTGTTATGCGGTCTGACCGATAAAGATCTTCGTAGAATATGTAGGAGCCAATATGGGCATCCAGGTCCCGCTATTGGTTATTGACCGGAGACGTGTCTCGGTCATGTCTACATTGTTCTCGAACCCGTAGGGTCCGCACGCTTAAGGTTACGATGACAGTTATATTATGAGTTTATGCATTTTGATGTACCGAAGGTTGTTCGGAGTCCCGGATGTGATCACGGACATGACGAGGAGTCTCGAAATGGTCGAGACGTAAAGATTGATATATTGGAAGCCTATATTTGGATATCGGAAGTGTTCCGGGTGAAATCGGGATTTTACCGGAATACCGGGAGGGTTACCGGAACCCCCCGGGAGCTATTTGGGCCATAGTGGGCCTTAGTGGAAAAGAGAAGGGGCTGCCCTAGTTGGGCTGCCCCCCCCTTCCCCTAGTCCTATTAGGACTAGGAGAGGTGGCCGGCCCCCTCCTCCTCTTTTCCCCTCCGAGGAATCCTAGTTGGACTAGGATTGGAGGGGGAATCCTACTCCCAGAGGGAGTAGGACTCTCCTGCGCCTCCCCCCCTTGGCCGGCCAGCCTCCCCTCCTCTCCTCCTTTATATACGGAGGCAGGGGCACCTCTAAACACACAAGTTGACACAAGTTGATCCACGTGATCGATTCCTTAGCCGTGTGCGGTGCCCCCTGCCACCATATTCCTCGATAATACTGTAGCGGAGTTTAGGCGAAGCCCTGCTGCTGTAGTTCATCAAGATCGTCACCACGCCGTCGTGCTGACGAAACTCTTCCCCGACACTTTGCTGGATCGGAGTCCGGGGATCGTCATCGAGCTGAACATGTGCTCGAACTCGGAGGTGCCGTAGTTTCGGTGCTTGATCGGTTGGATCGAGAAGACGTACGACTACTTCCTCTACATCGTGTCATCGCTTCCGCAGTCGGTTTGCGTTGGGTACATAGACAATACTCTCCCCTCATTGCTATGCATCACATGATCTTGCGTGTGCGTAGTAAAAATTTTGAAATTACTACGAAACCCAACAGGTGGTGGTGCCTGACAATGACCACGCACCGGTGGTGGCGCCGGTGATCCCACAGCTGGGCGACATGACCACGCCAATTGTGGTAGAAGACTACATCCCACTGCCTCCACTGCCTCCACCGCCTCGCCGCTCTTGGCGCATCAGGGAGAGGAAGGAGAAGGAGAAGGAGAAGAACAATCCATGAGAACTGAACTTTGTCAGGTATGTCAGATCTCCTATAGGTTAGTTATCCAAAATGGTATATATATACTTAGTTACCTATGTTATCTCTAATATGCTTAGTTTCCTATAGGTTAGCTTCATTTTTACCTAAGTTGGCTCTAATATGCTAACTTAGAGCTTATATGCTTAGTTTCCTATAGGTTAGCTCCAAAATAACTTATGTTAGCACAAAATGATCAAGTTTACGTAATAAGCTTATAGTCTTTTTCTTATTCTTCTTCTTTTTCCAAAATGATATAGGTTAGCTTCATTTTACCTAAGTTGGCTCTAATATACTAACTTAGAGCTTATATGCTTAGTTTCTTATAGGTTAGCTCCAAAATAACTTATGTTAGCACAAAATGATCAAGTTTACATAATAAGCTTATACTCTTCTTCTTATTCTTTTCCAAAATTCTTCTTATTCTTCTTCTAGTGTTCTTCTTCTTCTAGTATTCTTCTTTTTCTTCTTCTAACTTCTTGTTCATCATTTTGTAGATTTGATTTAATTCACGGAAGCTTGCATGGATGGAGTGCTTCTTTTCCATTTGTGTTTTTATTTTGTATCAATGTGGAACTTTTGTGAATTGATGGATAACGGTGTTGGATGAACAATGTGAAACTTTTGTAATATATAACGATGGAACTATGTGTTGGCTATGTATGTATATATGATGGAACTTGTGTGTTGGCTATGTATGTATATATGATGGAACTTGTGTTGGCTATGTATGTATATATGATGAAACTTGTGTGTTGGCTATGTATGTATATATGATGGAACTTGTGTGTTGGCTATGATTGTTATATGGATGCTTGTTGTATATATATGTGTTGGATATCTCATAGGTGAAATAGTGACCTGAGATTAAGAAAAAAAATTTAAAAAATTGTTACTAATGGCGCACTACCATGTGGTGCGCCATTAGTATAGAAGACACTAGTGGCGCACTGTGGGCAAAACTAATGGCGCACTGCATGGTGCGCCATTAGTATACCAGATACTAATGGCGCACCAGTGGTGCGCCATTAGTAAAAAATACTAATGGCGTGCTACTAATGGCGCACTGGTAATGCGCCATTAGTAGGCAAAACCAGTGCGCCATTAGTAGGCCTTTTCCTAGTAGTGGTAACAAGTGGTAAAAGTGAGCGTAAACGATATTGCAATGCGTTGAAACAAGTCCTCGGGTTCATACTTTCACTAGTGCAAGTTCTCTCAACAATAATAACATAATTGGATCATATAACAATCCCTCAACATGCAACAAAGAGTAACTCCAAAGTCACTAATAGCGGAGAACAAACGAAGAGATTATTGTAGGGTACGAAACCACCTCAAAGTTATTCTTTCTGATCAATCTATTCAAGAGTCCGTAGTAAAATAACACGAAACTATTCTTTTCGTTCGATCTATCCTAGAGTTCGTACTAGAATAACACCTTAAGACACACATCAACCAAAACCCTAATGTCACCTAGATACTCCATTGTCACCTCAAGTATCCGTATGCATGATTATACGATATGCATCACACAATCTCAGATTCATTTACTCAACCAACACAAAGAACTTCAAAGAGTGCCCCAAAGTTTCTATCAGAGAGTCAAGACGAAAACGTTTGCCAACCCCTATGCATAAGTTCATTGAACCCGCATGTTTACCACAAAAACATACATCAAGTAGATCACGTGAATATCCAATTGTCACCACAAATAAGCACGGCAAGACATACATCAAGTGTTCTCAAATCCTTAAAGACTCAATCCAATAAGATAACTTCAAAGGGAAAACTCAGTCCATTACAAAAGAGTAGAGGGAAAGAAACATCATAAGATACAACTATAATAGCAAAGCTCGCGATACATCAAGATCATGCCAAATCAAGAACACGAGAGAGAGAGAGAGAGATCAAACACATAGCTACTGGTACATACCCTCAGCCCCGAGGGTGAACTACTCTCTCCTCGTCATGGAGAGCGTCGGGATGATGAAGATGGACACCAATGAGGGATCAGTTGGAAGATATGTTTTACACACAGCTTATCATTGATACAATGGTTACAATATATACACCAAGATTACAACAGCCCGAGCTATGCTCAAGGGCGACGTGCGTAACAGACGCACGAAGAGAGGAGCGTCGTGGGAGCGATCCGGTGCAGCTGTAGGACTCGGTCAGGAGGGTGCAGTCTTGGCCGTAGGAGCCGTTTTCCAACAGCCCCCCGCAGTTGAAACGGGATCGGTGATGACGTTGAGGCTGGACCAGAACTCGAGGAAGACGCTCGTCGGCAATCCTTTCGTGAACACGTCGGCAAACTGGGAGGACGACGGTACATGAAGAACGCGGACATCGCCGAAGGCCACGCGGTCACGAACGAAGTGAAGATCGATCTCCACATGCTTCGTGCGTTGGTGCTGGACGGGATTGGAGGAGAGATACGTGGCAGAGATGTTGTCGCAGTAAACGATGGTCGCACGTGCCGGGGGGCGGCCGATCTCCTGCAGAAGTTGGCACAGCCAACACGATTCCGCAACCGCGTTGGCGACGGCCCTGTATTCAGCTTCGGCGCTTGAGCGCGACACGGTTGCCTGTCGTTTCGAGGACCAGGAAATGAGGTTGTCGCCGAGGTACATGCAGTAGCCGGAGGTAGACCGGCGTGTGTCAGGGCACCCCGCCCAATCAGCATCTGTATAGGCCACAAGCTGCGACGAAGCGGAGGGGCGTAGGTGAAGCCCGAGATGCACGGTGCCACGGAGGTAGCGGAGGATGCGCTTGAGCAAGGCGACATGCGGTGTGCGAGGAGAGTGCATGACCAGGCAGAGCTGCTGGACGGCATAGGTGATGTCAGGGCGGGTCAGCGTGAGGTATTGGAGTGCCCCAGCGAGACTGCGAAAGAGAGAAGGATCCGGGGCGAGAGCGCCATCAGTGGCGGAGAGTTTGGCTTTGGTGTCGACGGGGGTGGCTATGGGTTTGCAATTGAGCATGGAGGCGCGGCCGAGAATTTCGAGAGTGTACTGCTGTTGCAAGAGAAAAAGCCCGCGCGAGCTACGCTGCACGTTGATGCCAAGAAAATGGTGGAGAGCGCCGAGGTTGGTCATGGCAAACTCGGTGGTGAGCGCGGTGGTGAGGGAGGCTAGGAGCGCGGCGGTGCTGGCTGTGAGGATTATGTCGTCGACATACAGGAGGAGGTAGGCAACGGACGAGCCCCGCCGAAGAATGAACAACGAGGAGTCGCTGCGCGAGGCCCGGAACCCCAGGGAGAGCAGGAACGTGGTGAACCGGTGGAACCAGGCCCGGGGAGCCTGTTTAAGCCCGTACAAGGACTCGTGGAGCTTGCACACGGCAGCGGGCCGCGCGCTGTCGACGAAGCCGGCCGGTTGTTGACTGTAGACGACCTCGTCGAGCGTCCCGTTAAGGAACGCGTTCTTGACGTCGAGCTGGGTGATGGCCCAGTTGTTGCTGACGGCGACGCTCAAGATGACGCGGATGGTGGCCGGCTTGACCACCGGACTGAAGGTCTCGCCGTAGTCGACGCCGGGCTGCTGAGTGAAGCCTCGAAGCACCCAACGGGCCTTGTAGCGAGCGAGGGAGCCGTCGGGGTGGAGTTTGTGGCGGAAAATCCATTTGCCGGACACCAAGTTGACACCTGCGGGACAAGTAACCAAAGACCACGTTTTGTTTTGCACCAAAGCGTTAAATTCTTCAAGCATGGCATTATACCAGTTTGGGTCTTTGAGTGCGATTTTGTAGTTGGGAGGGATGGGGGAGATGGAGGGTGGTGCGGTGGTGATCGCCAGGAGCTTACGTGGTTGGAGGAAGCCGGATTTAGCCCGCGTCCGCATGTTGTGAAGGTTTTTGGGAGGCGTGATCAGAACGGCACGAGGTGGTAGCGGGCGGGCAGGTGTATCTGGAGAGGACGGGGCAGGTTCGGTGGGATTGGAAGGGGACAGCGAGCTAGCTGGCGAGCGGGGATCGGGCGAGGCGGGCGCGCGATCTGAGGGGGATCCGCTGGGTCCCGGGTCCTTGGGCGGGGGCGAGGCAGGTGTGGTGGGCGCGAGATCCGGAGAGGATGCGCTGGTGGGATGGGACCCTAGGGTGAATCGGTCAGGACGAGGTGCGGGAATTGGTGGGGGGTGGGGATCGAGGGGGATCGGCTGGAAAGTGGGCGTGGGATCCGGTGTGGCCGGCGCGGGGCGATCGTTCGTGTGGCGTGGCGAGAGGGAATTAAAAGGAAAAATTGTCTCGTCAAAAACAACATGCCGTGACGTGATGACACGATGGGTGTCTAGGTCTAGGCAACGGTAGCCTTTGTGTTCGAGGGGCATGCCCAGGAGCACACAGCGAACCGAGCGCGGCGCGAGTTTGTGAGGCATCGTCGGGTAGGTGTTAGGAAAGCACAGGCACCCAAAGGTGCGTAGGGCGGCGTAGTCGGGTTGGGTGCCGAAGAGGACGAGATGAGGTGCATGGTTGCCGATGGTGCGAGAGGGGCGAATATTAAGGAGATAAGTGGCGGAGTGCAGGGATTCGACCCAGAACGCGGGTGGCATGGAGGCTTGGAGGAGGAGGGTGCGAAGGATGTCATTGGTGGAGCGTATGGCACGTTCGGCTTTTCCGTTTTGCGGGGACGTATGAGGGCAAGAGAGACGGAGTGCGACGCCATGGTCGGAGAGAAAAGTGCGGAGACGTACATTCAAGAACTCGCCGCCGTTATCACATTGCATGCATTTGATCACAACATCAAACTGTGTGCGGACATAGGTGAAGAAGCGTTCGAGAGTGGCAGCGGCATCAGATTTATGGTGGAGAGGGAAACTCCAAGAATAGTGTGTAAAGTCATCTAGAATAAGCAAATAGTATTTATATCCGGAAAAACTCCATACAGGAGAGGTCCATAGGTCACAATGGACAAGTTGAAAAGGAAAAGTAGTAAAGGTTGTTGAAGTGGGGAAGGGGAGGCGAGCCTGGTGCCCTAGTTGGCACGCCTCACACGCACCACGGGGGTGCACTAGCTTATTACACGAGGGTAAAAAAGTTCGTAAACGGGAAAGAGATGCCGCGCTAGGATGACCGAGGCGCCGATGCCAGAGGTTGTCAACGTGCACGGAGAGCGCCGCCGGACGAGTCGCCGTGTCGCCGGAGAACGGGTAAAGTTGGCCGTAGCTACTGGAGCTCATGAGTGGTGTCCGAGTGGCTAGATCCTTCACAACAAAGCCAAAGGGAAAAAATTCAATTGTTACGAATTTGTCAATGCAAAAGCGTCGGACAGAAATAAGGTTCGTGACAACACGTGGAGAATAGAGGATGTTGTGGAGGTAGAAGGGGCGCGAGGTGAGGGTGGAGGAACAGGTAGCAGTAATGGGAAGATGAGACCCGTCACCGACAATGATGCTAGAAGAAGAAAACTTTGATGGAGAACAAAGCGTGTCGAGGTTACCTGGGTTCCCGGTCACGTGGGCAGCGGCGCCGGTGTCTAGGTACCACTCGCCCTGGGCGCTAGGCTGCTGCTGTTGCATGGACAGGTTGTGCATGGCGGCGAGGAGACCGGCCTGATCCCACGATGGTGGAGGTGGCGTGGGCGGAGTCGAGGATGGAGCGCCGCCGTGGTAGATCATGGGGTAGGCATGGGCGGGATGGCCAGGTCGCGGTCCGAGCACGCCGGCGGCATTGGGCGGGATCCAGGGCGCACGGCCTGGCGGGGGAAAGGGGGCGCCCCAGGGTGCAAAGTAGCCCATCCAGGGCGTCTGGCCCCCCGGCATCAGATGACCCTGGCCGCGTCCCGCCGGTTGCCCGTTGTTGAAGCCGCCGCGACCATGGCCGCGTCCGCGACCGCGCCCCTGGCCACGCCCGCGAGAGTAGCCGCCGGCACGCGTCGGAGTGCCCGTGTCAGCTGGGGCTTTGCCGCGATCACCGGAGGAGGAGCCACCAGTACCGGACGAGGGCCCGCCGCCCCCGCCGCTGCCGCCGCCGCCGCCACCTCCGCCACCGCCACCGAGCCCGATCGCGAGGGCGGTGGAGCCGTCAGCACGGTCACGCGCGTCCTGCGTGAGCTCCTCAAGGAGCAACTGCGAGCGCGCTTGATTGAAGGTGGGGAAGGGGTTTTGCATCGGCAGGACGGTGGCGATCACCTGAAAACGCCGGGAGAGGCCACGAAGCATCTGGAGGGTGAGGGTGCGGTCGGTGATGCGCTCGACGTCAGAGAGGGCGGCCGCCATGGCCTTGAGCTTGCCGCAGTAGTCAGCGACACGGAGGGTGCCCTGGGTGAGGGCGCGAAATTCCGCGCTAAGGTGGACTGCCTGCGCGGGCTGATTGGTGAGGAAGAATTCCTGCAGCATGTTCCAGGCGCGGTACGCCGTGTTGCCGTCACCCCGGATGACCTCGTACAGGCTGTCGGTGATGGTGGAGTAGATCAGCAGGAGGATCGTGAGATCGGTGTGGCGCCAGGAGGGAGTCTGCTGGGATGGGTCGGTGTAGCGGTCGACGTGACTCGCGGCGGCGTACATGGTGAGGACGCAGCGCCATAGCTCGCGCCACTTGGAGTAGCTGCCTGCCTGGACGTCGAGCTTGACAGTGACGAGGCTCCCGATGTTGGTGAGGTTGTGGATGGAGGGGAGGGCGGCGGAAGGTGCCGCAGCTGGGAGCATGGGAGCCACGGTCATGACAGAGTTGGAGGGGGCGGGTGGGGCAGTGGTGATGGGTGTGGTGAGCCCGAGAGAGGAGGGCAGCGGAGGAGGAGGAGGGATGGGACTCGTGGCGGTGCCGGAGGAGGAGGAGGAGGCATCGTCCATCGCCATGGGTTTGAAAAAGAGGGCTCTGATTACCAAGTTGGAAGATATGTTTTACACACAGCTTATCATTGATACAATGGTTACAATATATACACCAAGATTACAACAGCCCGAGCTATGCTCAAGGGCGACGTGCGTAACAGACGCACGAAGAGAGGAGCGTCGTGGGAGCGATCCGGTGCAGCCGTAGGACTCGGTCAGGAGGGTGCAGTCTTGGCCGTAGGAGCCGTTTTCCAACAGGATCGCCCCCTCCGGCAGGGTGCCGGAACAGGGTCCTGATTGGTTTTTTGGTGTCTACAGAGGCTTGCGGTGGCGGAACTCCCGGTCTAGGTTATTTTTTGGAGGTTTGGGTATTTATAGAAATTTTTGGCGTCCGTCTCGTGTCAGGGGGGTCTCCGAGTCATCCACGAGGCAGGGCCCACACCTAGGGGGGTAGGGCGTGCCCCCACTCTCGTGGACAGCTCGGGACTCTTCTGGCCCAACTCTTTTACTTCGGGGGCTTCTTTTGGTCCGTAAAAAATCATCAAAAATTGGCACGTCAATTGGACTCCGTTTGGTATTCCTTTTCTGTAAAACTCAAAAAACAAGGAAAAACAGAAACTGGCACTGGGCTCTAGGTTAATAGGTTAGTCCCAAAAATCATATAAAATAGCATATAAATGCATATAAAACATCCAAGATGGATAATATAATAGCATGGAACAATCAAAAATTATAGATACATTGGAGACATATCAAGCATCCCCAAGCTTAATTCATGTTCGTCCCCGAGTAGGTAAATGATAAAAACAGAATTTTTGATGTGGAATGCTACCTAGCATATTTCTCAATATAATTTTCTTTATTGTGGCATGAATGTTCAGATCCAAATGAGTCAAGATAAAAGTTTAATATTGACATAAGAACAATAGTACTTCAAGCATACTAACAAAGGAATCATGTCTTCTCAAAATAACATGGCTAAAGAAAGCTATCCCTACAAAATCATATAGTCTGGCTATGCTCTATCTTCATCACATAAAATATTTAAATCATGCACAACCCCGATGACAAGCCAAGCAATTGTTTCATACTTTGATGTTCTCAAACTTTTTCAACTTTCACGCAATACATGAGTGTGGGCCATGGACATAGCACTATATGTGGAATAGAATGGTGGTTGTGGAGAAGACAAAAAATGAGAAGATAGTCTCACATCAACTAGGTGTATCAACGGGCTATGGAGATGCCCATTAATAGATATCAATGTGAGTGAGTAGGGATTGCCATGCAATGGATGCACTAGATCTATAAGTGTATGAAAGCTCAACAAAAAAACTAAGTGAGTGTGCATCCAACTTGCTTGCTCACGAAGACCTAGGGCATTTTGAGGAAGCCCATCATTGGGATATACAAGCCAAGTTCTATAATGTAAAACTCCCACTAGTATATGAAAGTGACAACATAGCAGACTCTCTATCATGAAGATCATGGTGCTACTTTGAAGCACAAGTGTGGTAAAAGGATAGTAACATTGTCCCTTCTCTCATTTTCTCTCATTTCTTTGGGCCTTTCTTTTTTATGGCCTTTCTCTTTTTTATGGCCTTTCCTCCTTTTTTTATAAAGTCCGAAGTCTCATCCCGACTTGTGGGGGAATCATAGTCTCCATCATCCTTTCCTCACTTGGAACAATGCTCTAATAATGAAGATCATCACACTTTTATTTATTTACAACTCAAGAATTACAACTCAATACTTAGAACAAAATATGACTCTATGTGGATGCCTCCGGTGGTGTACCAGGATATGCAATGAATCAAGAGTGACATGTATGAAAGGATTATCAATGTGGCTTTGCCACAAATACGATGTAAACTACATGATCATGCAAAAGCAATATGACAATGATGGAGCGTGTCATAATTAACGGAACGGTGGAAAGTTGCATGTCAATATATCTAGGAATGGCTATGGAAATGCCAGAATAGTTAGGTATGGTGGCTGTTTTGAGGAAGGTATATGGTGGGTGTATGGTAACGGCGAAAGTTGCGCGGCACAAGAGAGGTTAGCAATGGTGGAAGGGTGAGAGTGCGTATAATCCATGGACTCCACATTAGTCATAAAGAACTCATATACTTATTGCAAAATCTACAAGTTATTGAAACAAAGTGCTACGCGCATGCTCCTAAGGGGATAGATTGGTAGGAAAAGACCATCGCTCGTCCCCGACCGCCACTCATAAGGAAGACAATAAATAAATAAATCAAACTCCAACTTCATCACATAACGGTTCACCATACGTGCATGCTACGAGAATCATAAACTTCAACACAAGTATTCCTCAAATTCACAACTACTCAACTAACATGACTCTAATATCACCATCCTCATATCTCAAAACAATTATCAAGCATCAAATTGATCATAGCATCCAATTTACTTTCTATGATAGTTTTTATTATACCCAACTTGGATGCCCATCATATTAGGACCAATTTTATAACCATAGAAAATACCATGCTGTTCTAAAAGACTCTCAAAATAATATAAGTGAAGCATGAGAGATCAATAATTTCTACAAAATAAGACCACCGCCGTGCTCTAAAAAGATATAAGTGAAGCACTAGAGCGAAATTGTCTAGCTCAAAAGATATAAGTGAAGCACATAGAGTACTCTAATAAATTTCGAATCATGTTGTGTCTCTCTCAAAAGGCGTGTGCATCAAGGATGATTATGGTAAACTAAAAAGAAAAGACTCATATCATACAAGACGCTCCAAGCAAAACACATATCATGTGGTGAATAAAAATATAGCTCCAAGTAAAGTTACCGATAGACGAAGACGAAAGAGGGGATGCCATCTGGGGCATCCCCAAGCTTAGGCTCTTGGTTGTCCTTGAATATTACCTTGGGGTGCCTTGGGCATCCCCAAGCTTAGGCTCTTGCCACTCCTTATTTCATAGTCCATCGAATCTTTACCTAAAACTTGAAAACTTCACAACACAAAATTCAACAGAAAACTCGTAAGCTCCGTTAGTATAAGAAAATAAATCACCACTTAGGTATTGTTGTGAACTCATTCTAAATTCATATTGGTGTAATATGTACTGTATTCTAACTTCTCTATGGTTCATACCCTCCGATACTACTCATAGATTCATCAAAATAAGCAAACAACACATAGAAAACCGAATCTGTCAAAAACAGAACAGTCTGTAGTAATCTGTACCACACATATACTTCTGGAACTCCAAAAATCCTACCAAATTAGAAAAACCTGAGAAATTTGTGTACTAATCCAGATCAAAACAAATCAGATCAAAATCATGTTTCTGTGAATTATCAAAACTAATTTACTGGGCGCAAAAGTTTCTGATTTTCAGGAGGATCAACACAAGTATCACCGTAAGCTATCCTAAAGGTCTTACTTGGCACTTTATAGAAACAAAAGCTAAAAAACATGATTACTACAGTAGCATAGTCATGTGAACACACGAAAACAGTAACTTGATCGTTAGCTTGACCCATTACGTTAGCTTAGCACTTGATCGTTTAGTATTTTGCTATTGCTTTCTTCATGAGTTATACATGTTCCTACGACTATGAGATTATGCAACTCCCATTTACCGGAGGAACACTTTGTGTGCTACCAAACATCACAACGTAACTAGGTGATTATAAAGGTGCTCTACAGGTGTCTCCGAAGGTACTTGTTGAGTTGGCGTATTTCGAGATTAGGATTTGTCACTCCGATTGTCGGAGAGGTATCTCTAGGCCCTCTCGGTAATGCACATCACTATAAGCCTTGCAAACAATGTGACTAATGAGTTAGTTGCGGGATGATGCATTACATAACGAGTAAAGAGACTTGCCGGTAACAAGATTGAACTAGGTATTGAGATACCGATGATCGAATCTCGGGCAAGTAACATACCGATGACAAAGGGAACAATGTATGTTGTTATGCGGTTTGGCCGATAAAGATCTTCGTAGAATATGTAGGAGCCAATATGGGTGACCAGGTTCCGCTATTGGATATTGACCAGAGAGATGTCTCGGTCATGTCTACATAGTTCTCGAACCCGTAGGGTCCGCACGCTTAACGTTTGTTGACGATATAGTATTATATGAGTTATGTATGTTGTGGTGACCGAATGTTGTTTGGAGTCCCGAATGAGGTCACGGACATGACGAGGAACTCCGGAATGGTCCGGAGATAAAGTTTGATATATGGGATAATAGTGTTTGATCTTCGGAAGGGTTCCAGAATTCACCGGAAGGGGTTCCGGATGTTTCCTGAAATGTTTGGGTACGAGAATATGTTATTTGGGCCAAAGGGGAAAGCCCACGAGGCTTTTGGAAATTGCAAAAGGAAGTTTTGCAGGGACCAGAGGCTAGACGCCAGGAACCCTGGCGTCTAGGGGGTAGACGCCGGGAACCCTGGCGTCTAGCCCTGGAGTCCATGTAGGACTCTTGCCTTTCGGGCAAAACCGACTTTGAGGAGGCTTTTACTCCAAGTTTCAACCCCAGGGCTCAACATATAAATAGAGGAGCAGGGCTAGCACCAAAGGTACATCAAGAAACACCAAGCTGTGTGCCGGCAACCCCGTCCCCTCTAGTTTATCCTCCGTCATAGTTTCCGTAGTGCTTAGGCGAAGCCTTGCGGAGATTGTTCTTCACCAACACCATCATCACGCCGTCGTGCTGCTGGAACTCATCTACTACTTCGCCCGTCTTGGTGGATCAAGAAGGCGAGGACGTCATCGATCTAAACGTGTGCTGAATGCGGAGATGTCGTACGTTTGGTACTTGATCGGGGCGGATCATGAAGGTGTACGACTACATGAACCGCGTTGATAAACGCTTCCGCCTAGAGATCTTCAAGGGTATGAAGATACACTCCCCCTCTCGTCGCTATGCATCACCATGATCTTGCGTGTGCGTAGGAAAATTTTGAAATTACTACGTTCCCCAACAGTGGCATCCGAGCTAGGTTTATGCATAGATGTTATATGCACGAGTAGAACACAAGTGAGTTATGGGCGATAAAAGTCATACTGCTTACCAGCATGTCATACTTTGGTTCGGCGGTATTGTTGGATGAAGCGGCCCGGGCCGACATTACGCGTACGCTTACGCGAGACTGGTTCTACTGACGTGCTTTGCACACAGGTGGCTGGCGGGTGTCTGTTTCTCCAACTTTAGTTGAACCAAGTGTGGCTACGCCCGGTCCTTGTGAAGGTTAAAACAACACTAACTTGATGAAATATCGTTGTGGTTTTGATGCGTATGTAAGAACAGTTCTTGCTCAGCCCGTAGCAGCCACGTAAAACTTGCAACAACAAAGTAGAGGACGTCTAACTTGTTTTTGCAGGGCATGTTGTGATGTGATATGGTCAAGACGTGATGAGATATAAGTTGTTGTATGAGATGATCATCTTTTGTTGAAGTTATCAGCAATTGGCAGAAGCCTTATGGTTGTCTCTTTATTGCATAAGATGCAAGCGCCAAATAATTGCTTTACTTTATCGCTATGCGATAGCAATAGTTGCAAGAGCAATAGTTGGCGAGATGACCATGTGATGACACATTGATATAGATCAAGATGATGGAGATCATGGTGTCATGCCGGTGACTATGGAGATCAAGACGATGCTTTGGAGATGGAGATCAAAGGCACAAGATGATGATGGCCATATCATGTCACATATTTTGATTGCATGTGATGTTTATCTTTTATACATCTTATTCTGCTTTGATTGACAGTAGCATTATAAGATGATCTCTCACCAATTTCAGGGTATAAGTGTTCTCCCTGAGTATGCACCGTTGCGAAAGTTCTTCGTGCCGAGACACCACGTGATGATTGGGTGTGATAAGCTCTACGTTCAAATATAACGGGTGTAAGACAGTTTTGGACATGCAGAATACTCAGGTTAAACTTGACGAGCCTAGCATATGAAGATATGGCCTCGGAACACTGAAACCGAAAGGTCGAGAGTGAATCATATAGTAGATATGATCCACATAGTGATGTTCACCTTTGAAAACTACTCCATCTCACGTGATGATCGGACATGGTTTAGTTGATTTGGATCACGTGATCACTTAGATGATTAGAGGGATGTCTATCTAAGTGGGAGTTCTTAAGTAATATGATTAATTGAACTTTAATTTATCATGAACTTAGTCCTGATAGTATTTTGCAAATTATGTTGTAGATCAATAGCTCGCGTTGTAGCTTCCCTATGTTTTTTATGTTCCTAGAGAAAACTAAGTTGAACGATGATAGTAGCATTGATGCGGACTAGGTCCGTGATTTGAGGTTTATCCTCATTGCTGCACAAAAGAATTATGTCCTTGATGCACCGCTAGGTGACAGACCTATTGCAGGAGCAAATGCAGATGTTATGAATGTTTGGCTAGCTCAATATGATGACTATTTGATAGTTTAGTGCACCATGCTTGACGGCTTAGAATCGGGACTTCAAAGACGTTTTGAATGTCATGGACCATATGAGATGTTCCAGGAGTTAAAGTTAATATTTCAAGCAAATACCCGAGTTGAGAGATATGAAGTCTCTAACAAGTTCTATAGCTAAAAGATGGAGGAGAATTTCTCAACTAGTGAGCATGTGCTCAGATTGTCTGGGTACTACAATCGCTTGAATCAAGTGGGAGTTAATCTTCCAGATAAGATAGTGATTGATAGAGTTCTGTAGTCACCATCACCAAGTTACTGGAACTTCGTGATGAAACTATAGTATGCAAGGGATGACGAAAACGTTTCCCGAGCTTTTCATGATGATGAAATCAATGAAGGTAGAAATCAAGAAAGAGCATCAAGTGTTGATGATTAACAAGACCACTAGTTTCAAGAAAAGGGCAAAGGGAAAGAAAGGGAACTTCATGTAGAATGGCAAGCAAGTTGTCACTCTTGCGAAGAATCCCAAAGCTGGACCAAAGCCTGAAACTGAGTGCTTCTACTGCAAAGGAAATGGTCACTGGAAGCGGAAATGCCCTGAATATTTGGTGGATAAGAAGGATGGCAAAGTGAACAAGGGTATATTTGATATACAGGTTATTGATGTGTACCTTACTAGTGTTTATAGTAGCCCCTGGGTATTTGATACTTGTTCGGTTGCTAAAAATTAGTAACTCAAAACAAGAGTTTTAGAATAAATAGAGACTAGTTGAGGGTGAAGTGACGATGTGTTTTGGAAGTGGTTTCAAGATTGATATGATCATCATCGCACACTCCCTATACTTTCGGGATTAGTGTTAAACCTAGATAAATGTTATTTGGTGTTTGCATTGAGCATGAATATGATTTGATCATGTTTTTGCAATACGGTTATTCCTTTAAAGTCAGAGAATAATTCTTGTTTCTGTTTACATGAATAAAACCTTCGATGGTCATACACCCAATGAAAATACTTTGTTGGATCTCGATCGTAGTGATACACAAATTCACAATATTGATGCCAAAAGATGCAAATTTGATAATGATAGTGCAACTTATTTGTGGTACTGCCGTTTGGGTCATATCGGTGTAAAGCGCATGAAGAAACTCCATAAAGATGGACTTTTGGAATCACTTGGTTATGAATCATTTGATGCTTGCGAACCGTGCCTTTTGGGCAAGATGACTAAAACTCCGTTCTCCAAAACAATGGATCGAGCTACTGACTTGTTGGAAATAATACATACCGATGTATGTGGTCCAATGAGTGTTAATGCTCGTGGCGGGTATCGTTATTTTCTGACCTTCACGGATGATTTGAGCAGATATAAGTATATCTACTTAATGAAGCACAAGTCTGAAACATTTGAAAATTTCAAAGAATTTCAGAGTGAAGTGGAGAATCATCGTAACAAGAGAATAAAGTTTCTATAATCTGATCGTAGAGGAGAATATTTGAGTTACGAGTTTGGCCTTCATTTAAAAACAATGTGGAATAGTTTCACAGCTCATGCCACATGGAACACAAAGCGTAATGGTGTGTTCGAATGTCGTAACCGCACTTTATTGGATATGGTGCGATCTATGATGTATCTTACCGATTTACCACTATTGTTTTGGGGTTATGCATTAGAGACAACTGCATTCACTTTAAATAGGGCACCATCAAAATCCGTTGAGACGATGCCTTATGAACTGTGGTTTGGCAAGAAACCAAAGTTGTCGTTTCTTAAAGTTTGGGGCCGTGATGCTTATGTGAAAATGTTTCAACCTGATAAGCTCAAACCCAAATCGGAGAAGTGTGTCTTCATAGAATACCCAAAGGAAACTGTTGGGTACACCTTCTATCACAGATCCGAAGGCAAGATATTTGTTGCTAAGATGGATCCTTTCTAGATGGAGTTTCTCTCGAAAGAAGTGAGTGGGAGGAAAGTAGAGCATGATAAGGTAATTGTACCTTCTCCCGAATTGGAAAGTAGTTCATCACAGAAATCAGTTCCAGTGATTTCTACACCAATTAGAGAGGAAGCTAATGATGATGATCATGAAACTTCAGATTAAGTTACTACAGAACCTGTAGGTCTTCCAAAGTACAGTCCGCACCAGAGTGGTACGGTAATCCTATTCTGAAGTCATGTTACTAGACCATGATCAACCTATGAACTATGAGGAAGCGGTGATGAGCCCAGATTCCGCGAAATGGCTTGAAGGCCATGAAATCTGAGATGAGATCCATGTATGAGAACAAAGTGTGGACTTTGGTGGACTTGACCATTGATCGGCAAGCCATAAAAAATAAATGGATCTTCAAGAGGAAGACAGACGCTGATAGTAGTGTTACTATCTACAAAGCTCGACTTGTCGCAAATGTTTTTCGACAAATTCAAGGCGTTGAATACGATGAGATTTTCTTACTCGTATCGATGCTTAAGTCTGTCCGAATCATGTTAGCAATTGCCACATTTTATGAAATCTGGCAAATGGATGTCAAAACTCAATTCCTTAATGGATTTATTAAAGAAGAGTTATGTATGATGCAACCAGAAGGTTTTGTCAATCCTAAAAGTGCTAACAAAATGTGCAAGCTCCAGTGATCCATCTATGGACTGGTGCAAGTATCTCGGAGTTGGAATATACGCTTTGATGAGTTGATCAAAGATATGATTTTATACAGACTTTTGGACAAGCCTATATTTACAAGAAAGTGAGTGGGAGCTCTCTAGCATTTCTAAAACTATATGTAGATGACATATTGTTGATTGGAAATGATATAGAAATTCTGGATAGCATAAAAGGATAGTTGAATAAGAGTTTTTCAAAGAAAGACCTCGGTGAAGCTGCTTACACATTGAGCATCAGGATCTAAAGAGATAGATCAAGATGCTTGATAAGATTTTTCAATGAGTACATACCTTGATAAGATTTTGAAGTAGTTCAAAATGAAACAGTCAAAGAAGGAGTTCTTGCTTGTGTTACAAGGTGTGAAGTTGACTAAGACTCAAAACCCGACCATGGCAGAAAATAGAAAGAGAATGAAAAGTCATTCCCTATGCCTCAGTCATAGGTTCTATAAAGTATGCTATGCTGTGTACCAGAACTATTGTATACCTTGCTCTAAGTTTGGCAAGGGAGTACAATTTTGATCTAGGAGTAGATCACTGGACAGCGGTCAAGAATATCCTTAGTAAGGACTAAGGAAATGTTTCTCGATTATGGAGGTGATAAAAGAGTTCGTTGTAAAGAGTTACATCAGTGCACGCTTTTACACCAATCCAGATGACTCTAAGTCTCAATCTGGATACATATTGAAAGTGGGAGCAATTAGCTAGAGTAGCTCCGTGCAGAGCATTATAAACATAGAATATTTGCAAAATACATACGGCTCTGAATGTGACAGACCCGTTGACTAAACTTCTATCACGAGCAAAACATGATCATACCTTAGTACTCTTTGGGTGTTAATCACATAGCGATGTGAACTATATTATTGACTCTAGTAAACCCTTTGGGTGTTGGTCACATGACGATGTGAACTATGGGTGTTAATCATATACAGATATGAACATTGGTGTTAACTCACGTGATGATGTGAACTAGATTATTGACTCTAGTGCAAGTGGGAGACCGAAGGAAATATGCCCTAGAGGAAATAATAAATTTATTATTTATTTCCTTAGTTCATGATAAATGTTTATTATTCATGCTAGAATTGTATTAACCAGAAACTTAGTACATGTGTGAATACATAGACAAATAAAGCACCACTAGTATGCCTCTACTTGACTAGCTCGTTGAATCAAAGATGGTTGAGTTTCCTAGCCATAGACATGAGTTGTCATTTGATTAACGGGATCACATCATTAGGAGAATGATGTGATTGACTTGACCCATTCCGTTAGCTTAGCACTTGATCATTTAGTATTTTGCTATTGCTTTCTTCATGACTTATACATGTTCCTATGACTATGAAATTATGCAACTCCCGTTTACCGGAGGAACACTTTGTGTGCTACCAAACGTCACAATGTAACTGGGTGATTATAAAGGTGCTCTACAAGTGTCTCCGAAGGTACTTGTTGAGTTGGCGTATTTCAAGATTAGGATTTGTCACTCTGATTGTCGGAGAGGTATCTCTGGGCCCTCTCGGTAATGCACATCACTATAAGCCTTGCAAGGAATGTGATTAATGAGTTAGTTGCAGGATGATGCATTACATAACGAGTAAAGAGATTTGCCGGTAACGAGATTGAACTAGGTATTGAGATACCGACGATCGAATCTCGGGCAAGTAACATATCGATGACAAAGGGAACAACGTATGTTGTTATGCGGTTCGACCGATAAAGGTCTTCATAGAATATGTAGGAGCCAATATGGGCATCCAGGTTCCGCTATTGATTATTGACCAAAGAGATGTCTCGGTCATGTCTACATAGTTCTCGAACCCGTAGGGTCTGCACGTTAATGTTCGTTGACGATATAGTATTATATGAGTTATGTATGTTGGTGACCGAATGTTGTTCGGAGTCTCGGATGAGGTCACGGACATGACGAGGAACTCCAGAATAGTCCGAAGATAAAGTTTGATATATGGTATAATAGTGGTTGATCTTCGGAAGGGTTCCAGAATTCACCGGAAGGGGTTCTGGATGTTTCCCAAAATGTTTGGGTACAAGAACACGTTAGTTGGGCCAAAGGGGAAAGCCCACGAGGCTTTTGAAAAGTGCAAAAGGAAGTTTTGCGGAGACCAGAGGCTAGACGCCAGGAACCCTGGCAACTAGGGGGGTAGACGCCGGGAACCCTGGCATCTAGCCCTGGAGTCCGTGTAGGACTCTTGCCTTTTGGGCAAAACCGACTTTGAAGAGGCTTTAACTCCAAGTTTCGACCCAGGGCTTAACATATAAATAGAGGGGCAGGGCTAGCACCAAAGATACATCAAGAAACACCAAGTCGTGTGCCGGCAACCCCGTCCCCTCTAGTTTATCCTCCGTCATAGTTTCCGTAGTGCTTAGGCGAAGCCCTGCGGAGATTATTCTTCACCAACAACGTCATCACGCCGTCGTGCTGCCGGAACTCATCTACTACTTTGCCCGTCTTCCTGGATCAAGAAGGCGAGGACGTCATCGAGCTGAACGCGGAGGTGCCGTACGTTCGGTACTTGATCGGGGCGGATCGTGAAGGTGTACGACTACATCAACCGCGTTGATAAACACTTCCGCTTAGCGATCTTCAAGGGTATGAATATACACTCCCCCTCTCAATGCTACGCATCACCATGATCTTGTGTGTGCGTAGGAAAATTTTGAAATTACTTCGTTTCCCAACAGAACTATCATGTGAAGCATAATCCAATTGAAAGTTAAAATCATGATGACAAGTTTCATGGTTATGTTTATTCTTTATGGCATACGTATCATCACAATAATCGTCATAAATAGGAGGCATGCTTTCATCAAAATAAATTTGCTCATCAAAACTTGGGGGAAAAAATATCATCTTCATCAAACATAGCCTCCCCAAGCTTGTGGCTTTGCATATCATTAGCATCATGGATATTCAAGGAATTCATATTAACAACATTGCAATCATGCTCATCATACAAAGATCTAGTACCAAATATTTTAATGCATTCTTCTTCTAGCACTTGAGCACAATTTTCCTTTCCATCATTCTCACGAAAGATATTAAAAAGATGAAGCGTATGAGGCAAACTCAATTCCATTTTTTTAGTTTTACTTTATAAACTAAACTAGTGATAAAAAAAGAAACTAAAAGATTCGATTGAAAGATCCAAAGATATACCTTCAAGCACTCACCTCCCCGGCAACGGCGCCAGAAAAGAGCTTGATGTCTACTACGCAACCTTCTTCTTGTAGACATTGTTGGGCCTCCAAGTGCTGAGGTTTGTAGGACAATAGCAGAACTAAGGTTTATCAATCCGTGAGAGGCGTAGGATGAAGATGGTCTCTGTCAAACAACCTGCAACCAAATAACAAAGAGTCTCTTGTGTCCCCAACACACCCAGTACAATGGTAAATTGTATAGGTGCACTAGTTCGGCGAAGAGATGGTGATACAAGTTCAATATGGATGGTAGATATAGGTTTTTGTAATCTGAAAATATAAAAACAACAAGGTAACAAGTGGTAAAAGTGAGCGTAAATGATATTGCAATGCATTGAAACAAGGCCTAGGGTTCATACTTTCACTAGTGCAAGTTCTCTCAACAATAATAACATAATTGGATCATATAACAATCCCTCAACATGCAAAAAAGAGTCACTCCAAAGTCACTAATAGCAGAGAACAAATGAAGAGATTATTGTAGGGTATGAAACCACCTCAAAGTTATTCTTTCTGATCGATCTATTCAAGAGTCCATAGTAAAATAACACGAAGCTATTCTTTCTGTTCGATCTATCCTAGAGTTCGTACTAGAATAACACCTTAAGACACACATCAACCAAAACCCTAATGTCACCTAGATACTCCATTGTCACCTCAAGTATCCGTGGGCATGATTATACGATATGCATCACACAATCTCAGATTCATCTATTCAACCAACACAAAGAACTTCAAAGAGTGCCCCAAAGTTTCTATCAGAGAGTCAAGACAAAAACGTGTGCCAACCCCTATGCATAAGTTCATTGAACCCGCAAGTTGATCACCAAAACATACATCAAGTAGATCACGTGAATATCCCATTGTCACCACAAATAAGCATGGCAAGACATACATCAAGTGTTCTCAAATTCTTAAAGACTCAATCCAATAAGATAACTTCAAAGGGAAAACTCAATCCATTACAAGAGAGTAGAGGGGGAGAAACATCATAAGATCCAACTATAATAGCAAAGCTCGCGATACATCAAGATCGTGCCAAATCAAGAACACGAGAGAGAGAGAGAGAGAGAGAGATCAAACACATAGCTACTAGTACATACCCTCAGCCCTGAGGGTGAACTACTCCCTCCTCGTCATGGAGAGTGCCGGGATGATGAAGATGGCCACCGGTGAGGGATCCCCCCTCCGGCAGGGTGCCGGAACAGGGTCCCCATTGTTTTTTGGTGGCCACAGAGGCTTGCGGCGGCGGAACTCCTGATCTAGGTTATTTTCTGGAGGTTTGGGTATTTATAGGAATTTTTGGCATCGGTCTCACGTCAGGGGGGTCTCCGAGTTGACCACGAGGCAGGGGCCCACGCCTAGGGGGGAGGGCATGCCCCCACCCTCGTGGATAGCTCAGGACTCTTCTGGCCCAACTCCTTTACTTCGAGGGCTTCTTTTGGTCCATTAAAAATCATCAAAAATTGGCACGTCAATTGGACTCCGCTTGGTATTCCTTTTCTGTAAAACTCAAAAAACAAGGAAAAAACAGAAACTGGCACTGGGCTCTAGGTTAATAGGTTAGTCCCAAAAATCATATAAAACAGCATATAAATGCATATAAAACATCCAAGATGGATAATATAATAGCATGGAACAATCAAAAATTATAGATACGTTGGAGACGTATCAGCGGCGGCGGGCCATTCCTTCCCCGCGCGTGTGTTGGGGGCGTGGGGGCCCCCTGACGGCGACAGTGCTGCTCGGCCGGCAGCAGTGTGGCTCGGCGGCGGCGCTCCCATGGGGCCACGGGTGCCCTTGACACGGTAACGCAGCCATTGGTCACAGGAGGCGCAGTGGCGCTGGCGGCTGACTTCGCCTGCTCGGCCAAGATCTGGGCACGTTAGGGCCCGATCTGGGCTGGCTCGGCCCGGCGGCTCGGCGAGGCGGCGTTGCTCCCTGGTGGTGCTGAGGCATCGGTGGTCTACGGGCGGTGCTGGCTTCGTTGGCCAGCGTGCTGCAGCGTGGGTACAGGGACTGTCCGGACCCATTTGGATCCCCGTGCCGTCGGGGCCTGGCAAGTCCTTGTCGTCGCGTCCGGTCGGCTCCGCGAGAGCGATGGAGGTTGTCCCCTCCCGCCGGTCGAGTTGTAGTTTCCCTCATGGCCATTGTCTCCTTTCCTTCCCTCCTGGTCTCGTGTTGGTGGCCCCAGCGAGACGACGATGTTAGTTCGGTGACCGTGGTGGCATAGACTGGTGGGCGACAAATTGGGTGGTGCATTACGAAGAGTCCGGGGTGGTGGTGGTTGTTTGGGTCGGGAGAAATCCCTGGTGGCTCGTCCGGCTCCGACACGGTGACACCAGCGGGTGCCGCCAGACCTTCCTGAAGGGCATCGGGTATACCCCTTCCCCACTGCCCACCGCGTATCGGGGGAAACCCTAGGACTCGTTCGGGTAACAGCGGAAGCGCCATCACACTTCCTCTTGAAGGTGTTGCTTGGTACACGACGCTCCGGAATGCTAGGATCAAAGGCGGAGGACGAAAATTTTTTAAGGTGTGGCGAAGTCTTAAGGAAAGAATTCTTTTGATGCAAATCAAAAGATTCAACACACATTACAAACAAAAACCAAATATAATGAAAATGTAGGCATGTTTCAGTAGGAAAACAACCTAAAACATACCGATGATGACGCTTTCAATGGCGTCTAGAAGACCCAGGCAATGGCAATGCCCTACCCCCATTCCAAAAATCTTCCTTAATTTTACCAAGATCAATACTTTTGAAGATCTCTGGCTTAATATAGCAAGCCATCAAGTCATTAAGCCAACCATCTGTCATCTTGCTGCACAACTCAGTCTTGATGATTTTCATTGATGAGAAGGCCCTTTCAATTGTTGTCGTTGCTAAGATACCTCATTAAAATGATGATCAAACTTTGTGGTGATGGAATCTATGGCAGCATAGAAAGTGTCCACACGAAAAAAATGATCAGCCGTGACAAGGTCTTTTTGAATTGTTCCGGAAGTCATTTTGGCATTTTTAGGGCATAGCTCATCAAATGCAACCTTGCTGCCATCGCTGGAGCTTGCCGCCGCCGCCGTTCAATCAACAAGCCCATCGCCGCTGTAACCTATCCCGTCGCCAGTCGACCGCCTGGATCGCAACCTGACCATCCGTTGTCGCTGCGCAAGGGTTCGTCGCTTGCGTGTGCGTGCGGGTTGGCGCTCGATGGAATCAACGAGCTCGACCGTTTCCTGTTTTTGCCAACAGGCCCAACTCGTGCGTGCTTGTGTGTGTCGGCCCAACTCGTGCTTGCGGCATGCCTGTGTGCCAGCGGCCTTTTTCTCACTGCACTCAAACGAGGGAACGAGACAATCGACAATACATGTGTATGTATAAATTTGCTTTTGCCCAGACTCAAGGTATGGCGGCTGCCATACCTTGCCCATCGGGGGCCTCCGCCAGTGGCTAGGATCGTGGTGGTATTTCTCCAGAGGTGCAGCGGTTGCCGGTCTTTGTCGCTTAGTTGATCTCCCAGCGTCGGTATTTGTTTCTTTTTTCTTTTCTTATTTTTTCTTTTGGGCTTGTTTGTGCTGCGGCCCCAGGGAATTGAATGTTCGGATGGATGTTTTATAATATAAAGCGGGGAACCCTTTTTCGTCACAAGCCTGAAGACGATGATTTAATTTTAAAGTTGAATTTAGGAATTCGTTGGGCTACCCTGGCTGGTCCTTTGGGTATTATTTTTTATAGTACAAAATTGTTGATGAATTGGAGCATGTTTACAATATGGATTGCCAATTGTATTTTTTTGTTGATTGCAAAATAAATAAATATAATTAAGTCAAGAGTGGAAGCTCCTAATATCTAATGCTGAAAAATCAACAAACAAAGGTCAGTATACATGAAGACTGATTATCCACAATTGTCATGAAGAAAGAAAGTAAACATGCTATTTGGCTTGGCCCATTGGGCTACACGAAATGTCTAATAGGCCACTTTTCTTTTTCTCTAGCATGTTGAAGAAGTGAGGGGTGAATAGACTTTTTTTTATTTCGGTTCATTGGGGTATTAAAAGAATGGACCACTTTTCCTTTCTTTTTCCTTTTGCAGTTGGTTTATGCGATTTTTTTTAGAAGATGAACAGGTAATTTAATCTGTAAGTGATTGTTTCTATAGTAAGCTGTGATAAAAAAAAATCCGTCCATGGTTCTTATTATTTTTCCTTTTTTATTAACAAATGATTTTTCCCTATTCAAAAAGCCACGATTTCGTTAAAACAAGGGTAATATTTTTATTCCATTTATTACAGAGCAATTGATAAATAGGAAAAGAGGCCTATCGTACAGGAAAATTGTTTACGTCGGCACAATCTTTTGCACATTTGCTTTAGGTGAGTTGTCATTCTCGCACCAACGCTGGTCTTCCTATGTACGGAAAATGGCATAGCTAAACTGTCTGACACATTTCTTGATTTTGATGGTTGTAAACCAAAGCAATTGAACTTATCTTTTCATACTAACATTTGAATATATTAATATCGCGAACATACCAATTACATCGGGCCTCGGTATCTTATGTCCAAAGACATCAAGGATACATACAGCCAAAAAAATAAAAATAAAAACAGAAGAAAGAAAAAAGATCCCGCCACGGTGAATAATCACTAGTAGTAGCAGCACTCTAACCACCACCAAAGACAACACCTAAAATACAAAAGAGGTTCTCCAAAAGCAACGCCACCAAGAAGGAAACAATGCACAAGTGTTGTCGTTGCCCGATCGAAGATCTTGAATTTTCACCCCGGAGAAAGTCTGACTGCATCCAAAACAATGCCTTCAACAAAGCCATTGCTAGGTACAACCAATAAAGGCCAGACATTGGGTTTTCACCCTAAGAATCAAGACTCGGTACTCGGGGAGTACCACCAAAAATGCAATCCTACATTGTTGCCGCCCCACTTGCCGAGGCCGTTGAAACAAGCCACCATACACCTGGCAGACAATCCACCGAAACTTCAAGACCTCCAATCACAGCCGCCATGACTTTCCCACCTTTATCAATGCCTTGAGAATCTTGACTTAGACATGTCGCATGACACTCATAAGAAAGCGAAGATTTGCGCCGTGCCCTATTAAGGCCGTGTTGGCTGAAAATATGAGCGCGCGCGACCGGAGCCTTTTCAATCTAGATATCCAGGGGCAACATACGCCAATCCATATAGATTTCCGACAAGGAAGACCGAAACTCGTCACCGGCCAGATCCAAGAGTTTAACATCCAGTAGAAAAATGCCTTGTCGGATGAAGAGTGTTAGGGACAAGATCCGGCAGAACCATATCGGGCCAAGTCACCATCATGGACGAGAGCTCCACCATGACCTACCCCGCCGCTAGACCAGCCCTCACCTGAGCCGCGTGTACCCACGAGAGAGGCCATGCCGTCAGCCAACAGGATCTGCACCTTGGAGATGTGATTGCATCCTGGAATGACCAACCCATGCCACGTACTGGTGTCGGGTGTGCCTCCCAAGTCTAGCCCCGTGTCACGCCCAATATGCGATACTATCCTAAAGAGACTCGAAGGTCCCACCAAGGATAGAACCGCATATTGAGACGCTTTTGCAAGGTGGATATCATTACATCAACATTACATAATAGATGGGGATACATACCAGAGGCATAGAATGCCACATGAATACAACAACACATCATACATAAGATCAACATCCGACTACGGATGAAACACAAACAGAAACTCAAACGACATCCACCCTGCTAGCCCAGGCTACCGACCTGGAACCTATCCCCTGATCGAAAAAGAAGCAGAAGAAGAACTCCAAGACAAGCAAACATCGCTCTCGCGTCATGATCATCGCATAACGCACTACTAGGGAAAACCCTAGCAGTAGTGTTGGTTTTGTGCTCACTAGTAGCGCAGGTAGGCGCGCTACTAATAAGGTGCTACAACTATTGCTTAGCAGTAACGCGTGCCGGCGCGCGCTACTGCTAGGACAAATAGCTGCAGCGTTTGTTCACCCCCACGCTACTGCTAATGAAACTAGTGGCAGCGCGTTTACTAGTATTCATTTTTTATTTTTTTATTTTTAGTGTATTTATGCGGTTTTCTCTCCATCGTACAAATATTGATACAATACCAGTTATGAGGTTTACATCATTATGTCCAGTGTGTCAAATGAAGGTGGATTAGGTTCAAGTGGAGGCAATATGTGATGCATGTCAAAAGTATACTACTAATCCAAACTTGATCTAGTTTGGACTAGTAGTACTTTCGATGTGCACCACATGTTGCCTCCACTTGAATCTAATCCGCCAGCACAAGCTATTTAATCATCATCATAGTAATTACCACCAACCTTATTTATTTAATCACCACTAACACTAGCTAATAATAATCATCATAGTTATTACCACCAACACTAGCTATTTTATCATCATAGTAATAGTGTAGCACATCATCATCCTCAAACTCATTTCTAGCTAGCTAATCACTCCTGCTGCTCTCTCTTAGGTAAAATAACATAAAACATGTGTAGCTCTCCTTCTTGATCAAGTTGGAGCATGCAGATGAACCTGTCTCCTAATCGTGGGTTGCGCTTCTGTTTGCTGCCCCCTAGTACTTCTCTGCGCTCCCCCATCACATATTTGGTCCAGTCTTGCAGTATTAAGCATCCGTCGCTAATCTTGAATGCACTACAGTAATCTGTAGGATATCTTGGCCGTAAGCTAATAATACTCATGGTACCTTTAGTCTCGATCCCATATGGTAACATACTTAGCAATGAAGTTTAGCTTCAAAAATAATGTATGGAAAAGATGCACTGAGGACAAATATTGAAAATCTTACCATCCTTCCTAAATAAATGTGACCGTAGTTCAGTACGAACACTATTGGTCGCACATTTTCAGTACTAACATTTCTAAATGCAGGAAGAAAATTTGTCTTGACAGTATCAAGATCCGCAAGCCATGAAACATAATGACTGAGCTCCTCGCAGTTGAGTTCAGCCCCGGCACAGTATACGGTCCTGTCTACCAAGCGCTGGACATGTTTGCTTGCACCGAAATAAGCTATCAATAGAAATTAATTGTCAACTATTTTTGAATAAACAATATCAAAGACATAAATATGGTTGATAAACTCACATTTTGGTATAACTGGAGGCGTCTGCACATCGACCCAGATGTCAGTATTACCTTCAATATCATCTTCCGGACGAATATCAAAGGTGATAACCATATCAGGCTCAAATGCATAAGTCTTGCATAGTGCTCGCCATGTTTTGCATCCAAAATAGGTGTAGTCGTCTGAATTGTATAATGTTGTGTGGAAAATATAACCATACTCGGTCTTCAAGTAAAATTTCTTTACCTCCATAGTACGACTGCAACCTATCTTATCCAATACAAAAACTGTTGCATGATAGGGGATACGCTAGTAGAATAGTAAAAACAAATTATAAGTTGAAGCAAATGAAGTATATGTCATGCTTAATTACGAAAAAAGACTTGTCGTTGTGACTTCTTCAAAGTTCTCGTCCAGCTTGATGCTGAAGCGCTTATCATCATCTAGGAAGATTCCGTCGCACAGGCCGCGCTCGTCTTCACAGTATCTGCAAATACCAAAATCCTTTTCGTCGTTAGACATTTCCTATGTTCATCGTTAAAACATTAATTGAAAATCGACCGAAGACAACTACCAGGATACTCAACACACAAATCCGGGGCACTCGATATTTCCTACATATTCTGGCACAAGTCATGCCAAAATTCACGGAAAAATCCGGCATGACCTTTGCTAAAATAGGACATATCAAGCGCCTGAAATTTGCCGGAACGGAAATGAATCAACACTCCAGCAAAACATAGGCCACTCGGAGGTGTAACCTGCAAACATGACCGGCCACTTGGGCAAGCACATATCCTATTTGAGCAACACAAGATATACATTTCAAAATATCTTATAGGACTCAAATTAGCATGCATTGAATAAGCAAAAGTAAATCATCTCATGCGTGTTCATACATCGTCGAATATTATCACTAATACATCCCAAATAGTGTCATACATATAAAATCACTAATACAACTAAAACCCTAGCACACGACGGGTATCGGCGCAGGTGGTGGACACCCACAGAGAAGGAACCATCACGGGATCATATCTCCAGTGAGATCCCTGGAGAACCTGCCAGGTATTGGAGAACCTGTGCTCCAACGCAAACAAGTAGCGACGGACGTGCGCGTCCTCCTCACTGACACGGTGATGGACCACCTCCGCGGGGTCCTCGAGCCTCTGGACCGTCACTGGCCCATGCGACCGCCACCAAAAAAGGTTCGGGTCAACGACAGGCTGGCTCCTCACCAACCTGCGCCCCCGGGTAGGTAGCGCCTCCCAGTACCACCCCGGCGGAGCCCAGTCCCGGATATGGCCCATCTAGTCAAGCAGGTGTCGTCCTCCAATGACTCAACGACGAGGATGCGGGATACGCATCATCCACGTCGATGCGGGAAAAATTGCTTTAACTAAAAAATAGCAAAAAGTTATTACTAACTAGTTTTATTAATTCAATTAGTTCTTACTGAAAATAAACTTACTATAAATAAAAATAAACTAGTACCTAGCTAATTAGTACCTAGTTCTAACTAACTAGCACCAACTAGCACTAAAAATAGCCTAGGGTTCATACTAACTAGCACTAACTAGCACTAACTAGCACTAAAAATAGCCTAGGGTTCATACTAACTAGCACTAAAAATAGCCTAGGTTTCATACTAACTAGCACTAAATAGCTAGGGTTCATACTAAGCAAACAAGAGGGATCGGAAGGGGAGAGTGCTTACAGAGGGCGGGGAGAGAGATGGGGTTGGGGGACACGGCGGCACCGAGGCGCGGCGAGGCGGGGTCGGTGGAGACAGCGGCGAGGCGGGTCGAGGTAGACGGCGGCGAGGCGGGGCCGGGGGAGATGGTGGCGAGGCGGGGTCGGGGGAGACGGCAGTGAGATGGCGGCGAGGCAGAGGCGACGAGGGGGAGAAGAGAGAGTGGGGAATTGGGGGAGGAAACAAAGGAGAGGGAATCAGGCCGCGCGGGGGGTTAGGTGAAAATAGCTTTAACAGTAGCGTGGGGAGGAAAAACACGCTGCTGATAAAACCCGTAGTAGTAGCGCCGTTTCTGGAAGGGCGCTACTACTATACCTAGCATGTCGGGAACGATGTGGCAATTATAGTAGTAGCGCGTTCTGTTCCTGTCGCGCTACTGCTAAGGGGGTAACAACAGCGCGGTTCTGGCAGACACGCTACTGCTAATTAGCAGTAGCGCCTCATTTTAACACGCGCTACTGATAAGATTCTGTGTATAAGGTTTCCCCTAGTAGTGTTTACCTGCAACTGTTGTTGTAGTAATCTTTGAGCCACAAGGACTCAGCAATCCCATTACCATGGGTATCAAGACTAGCAAAGCTTAATGGGAAAGGAAGGGGTAAAGTGGTGAGGTTGCAGCAGCGACTAAGCATGATGTGGTGGCTAACATACACAAATAAGAGCGAGAAGAGAAGCAACGGAACGGTCGTGAAGCTAGCAATGATCAAGAAGTGATCCTGAACTCCTACTTACGTCGAACATAAACCAAAACCATGTTCACTTCCCGGACTCCGCCGAAAAGAGACCATCACGGCTACCCACGCGGTTGATGCGTTTTAATTCGGATCTGGTGTCAAGTTCTCTACAACCGAATATTAACAAATTCCCATCTGCCGCATAACCGCGGGCACGGCTTTCGAAAGTTTAAACCCTGCAGGGGTGTCCCAACTTAGCCCATCACAAGCTCTCATGGTCAACGCAGGATATTCCTTCTCCCAGGAAGACCAGATCAGACTTGGAATCCCGGTTACAAGACATTTCGACAATGGTAAAACAAGACCAGCAACGCCGCCCGATGTGCCGACAAATCCCGATAGGAGTCGCACGTACCTCATTCTCAGGGCACACCGGATAAGTCAAGCTACGAGTAAAACCAGACCTCAAGTTTCCCCGAGGTGGCCCTGCAGGCTGCTCGGTTCGGACCAACACTCGAAGGAGCACTGGCCCGGGGGGGTTAAAATAAAGATGACCCTTGAGTTTGCAGAACCCAAGGGAAAAAGGCTTAGGTGGCAAATGTTAAAACCAAGGTTGGGCCTTGCTGGAGGAGTTTTATTCAAAGCGAACTGTCAAGGGGTCCCATAAATCACCCAACCGCGTAAGGAACGCAAAATCAAGGAACATAACACCGGTATGACGGAAACTAGGGCGACAAGAGTGGAATAAAACACCAGGCATAAGGCCGAGCCTTCCACCCTTTACCAAGTATATAGATGCATTAATTAAATAAGAGATATTGTGATATCCCAACATAATCATGTCCACCATGGAGCAATCTTCAACTTCACCTGCAACTACCAATGCTATAAGAGGGGCTGAGCAAAGCGGTAACATAGCCAAGCAATGGTTTGCTAGGAAGGGTGCAAAAGGTTAGAGGCTGACATGGCAATTTGGGAGGCTTGAAGAGTAAATGATAGGTACCGCAGCATAGCGATAGAATGAAGCAACTAGCATAGCAATGATAGTAGTGAGATCCAGGGTAGCGGTCATCTTGCCTGAAATCCTGCAAGGAAGAAGAACGAGTCCATGAAGAAGATTAAACCACGAAGATGAACCAAGCATAGACGAACGAATCCTCACGATCGCAACGAAACAGGAACTAATGAGAAGGAGCACAACAGGAAAGAAGCAAACAACAAGGTAAACACACAACACATAGACAAGACATGATGCGCAACCAAGCATGATGCATGACAAAGCTAGATGAGGCTACTCATGGCAAGAGATGATGCATACAAGAGCAACACATCAAAGCAAGTTTAAATGAGGCCGGAAACAACATATAACAAATCCGGTAAGTCCTCATATGCAAATTTCGAAATTGGTCCAGATCTGAATAAACCTTATGTTCAAGTTGTTAAACAGCAAGTTAAGATGCACAAAGATGATCTACACAAAATTCTAGTCAAGTTACATATAAAGTTTATTTAGTTCAGAGCTACGGCCTAGAAGATATGAGCAAAACATGTTAAACATGGCATTGATGCAAAATGCATAAAAACATCAAGCAAACACACCCAAAACAAGGATGCAACATGATAATATGAAACTACATGCAATTCTAAGCAAGTTTCATATAGAGCACACTCAAAACGAAGCAACGGTTAACCACATACACATGAAACAAGATATAACAACAATCTGTCCGAAACAGCAACTAGGCATCTAGCAAGCATCAAAACAATATGCTACAGCGCCTCAACATGAAAAAAGGCATGTACATGATGTACAGATGAAGCATAACAAAACATGAACACTGAGCTATCTCCAGAAATCACTTGAACATGCTCAAAAACACATGGCAAGATTGCGAATAATAACAATTTACAGGCTTAGCAGAAATAACATCAGGTTGCAATGGTTAGAGCTACGAAACAACATGTTACAGGAACTTAACATGCCAAACAAAGGCATGGCATGATAGTACTAAAGACAAAGAACAATACTCACTTACTGAACTTATTCCAAAGATCAACAGAAAAGATGATAGCATCCATGCAAACATGGCAAATGATATGATAGATTAAGACATGGCAGGAACAACAATAAGTAGGCATGTTGGTGAGCTTGTATAACTCACCACAGAACAATACATGGCATTACAAGGTGACCAACAGTAAGAATACATGTTTGTGAAGCTAAAAATGGCAAGAGCAAGTTCATAGGGTGCATGGATCACTAGCAAAGCTCATGGCAAAACTGAACTTCATGTTAACAGGCTGACAACAACATTATTTAGCAATTCGATAGCAAGATTACAAACAGCTACAGCAGGCTATAAATGCAACCAAGGGCATGGATGGATAGATCATGAAATGTGTAACAAAACATCCTTAGTGAACATCGCCAGATTATGCACAGAATGACTTGTAGCAGCACGTTTACATAGCATCATAATATAACAGTTTCAGCCTAGCAAAACAGTAACAACAATTACCCTACTTCCCGAGCTTGTTGAACTCACTACAAAACTCACAAAAAATACATGGATTGCACCACAGTGAATATGGCATGATGTAGTACAAAACACATGTAGCCATCAAGCTCATAGGATGCACACACAAAATGCAACGAAAAAGACAAATCACCAAGTTATAACAGTTTCAGCAGGTTAATAGCAACATGCACTCTTGCAATGATGATTTGGGCATCAATCTGAACTCAAACAAGCATGGCACAATGGAACAAAATGAAGAGCATCTCACAATGACCATTGTAATATATCATTCATGCAAAAAAGAGCTACGTTCAGTGAGTTATGGCATGTTAAACAGAGCACCAGAATATGAAAATTTAAAAGGACTTGGACGAAATTTACCTCTCGAAAATGGATCTAGGGTTTCGGGGCACGCGGATCGAGGTTCGCCGGCATCTACGCCGGAGTTGGCCGGAGAGGAGGAAGGAGTCCGGAGAGGCGTCGAGAGGTCGGGGACGAGGCGCTCCGGGCCGGATCGGGCCGGATCCAGTCGGATCCCAGCACGGGCGGCGCGGAGAGGCACGGCGCCGAGCTCCGGCGAGCTCCTGGTGGCCAGAGTAGGGCAGGAGGCGACGGGAGGCGGTGAAGGCGAGCGCCGACAAAGGTCGGCGGGGCGGCTCCGACGGTGGAGGAGGCAAGGCGCGGCGGGGCGGTCGCCGGTGGAGCCAGCGGGCGGCGTTGGGACGAGGGACGGACGCGCGCCGGTGTGGTGGCAGGGCGGCGCGGAGGCAGACGGGCGACGGCCGGCGACGGGGAGCCTCGGGCACGGAGGCGGGCGCTCGGGCCGGGCGGCGGCGCGGTCGGGCTCACGCGGACCCTGGATGGGCTCCACGGGTCGCGGCGTGGTGGGGAGAGAGAGGGCGCGGGCCAAGGGTGAGGTGGCGGCGTGGGAGTGGCTGGCGACGGTGGCGATGCTGAGGTGGCGGCGTGCCACTAGTCGGAGCGACGTGGAGGGAAGCGGCAGACATGTCCGGCGTGGTGGGGAGGTGTATCCGGCGGCGCGGAGGGAAGAAGGCTAGGGTTCATCCGCGAATTTTTGAGAAGGGGCACATATTTATAGATAGGAGGTAGGAGAGTCCAAATGAGGAGCGGTTTTCGGCCACACGATCGTGATCGAATGACCGAGAGCATGGAGGGGGTTTGGATGTGCTCATGGGCTGTGGTTAAGAGGGGCTGTGCTGCAAAGAGAAGGGGGTTTCGGCCTATGCGGTTAACCGTTGAGGCATCAAACGACCTCCAAATGGAACGAAATTTGACAGGTGGTATACCGGTGCTATACTAAGGCCACTCGGCAAACCTCGGTCCATTCCGAGAACGTTTTTATCCCGCTCACGAAACAAGGTCTGAGAGGTGCCGGGGCGCGTGCGAGTGTGGTCGGGCTCAGAACGGACAATGGACAGAAGCGGGGGAACCTGAACGGATGCAAGTTTTGAAAAACGTGCG
The DNA here is from genome assembly GCF_018294505.1 of Triticum aestivum. Classification (NCBI taxonomy): domain Eukaryota; kingdom Viridiplantae; phylum Streptophyta; class Magnoliopsida; order Poales; family Poaceae; genus Triticum; species Triticum aestivum. Next base: position 117,554,449 of record NC_057804.1, read on the forward strand.
GATGAAATGCAGATGATGACATGGCAAAATGCAACACGCAAGAAAATGACATGGCAACTACGGCGAATAACTGGGAGACACCTGGCGCATCAAATCCGGGGCGTTACAACACTCCTCCACTAACAAGAGATCTCGTCCCGAGATCTTAGGACCGAGACAGAAGGGAAAAGGGATGACGTGAAACAAGAACTCAAGAGAAGAAGCAAAGAATCGAGAGCACTCGAGAAGAAGAGAGGAACGACGAGAATGACGGGAATCGAAAGCTCACGGAATTAGATAGACTATCAAACCACTCCGGTTAGACCGAGATAAGAAACGAATAAGACTGAAAGGATTTAGGCAGCACTTCGACTGAAAATGGAAGGACTAGAACAAGAACTTCGCAAGATGGGATGACACTTGACGAGATGAACAATGCAATGCCTCCGGAAGAATTGAGAGAATGGAATGGAAAGAATTTAGAAGGAAAGGTTGAACGGAGTTGTTGAGAAAATCAACAATGAAAGAATAAGCTTGTTGTGGACTTATCAAAACTACTCAAAACTTGAGGTGAAATTATACCACAACCAATGTCTGAATAGCTGAGAAGAACAAAGAAATGCAAAACTCCACTTCAAAAGAAATACAGAGAATTAATTACACTTCGAGACGCGAGAAGAAAAGATACTTGAACTCCACCAACAAAATCTTGATGAAAACTCTTGAAGAATGAATTAAATCATGAAGAACCACCATGAAGAACTCCGGTGACAAAAGGATGATGAGATAGAAATGAATGATGAAAGAATAAGATTAACGCTTGGGGTGATTTAGATGGAGGTTTCGATGAAATGGCCGAGGAAATTTGAACTCCGGAAAAGAAAAGATGAAAACACTTGGAACTAGAATTTATTCCTCACGAACAAACTTCGAAGAAAAGGGATTACTAGACGATGATGAAATAAGAATAAGAATTACGTTATGCTTATCCTCATACAATTTAATGGGTGACGAGCGGATTTGGCATGCAACTTATTCCTCTTGAAAAGGATTGAGAAATGACACATCACAAACTTGAGAAGGTCTTCATGAAGTACCAGTAGGATTTGGAAGAACGAATGAATTAATATGATAATCAAGGAAAAGGGAATCCGAAGGAACCACCGAAAGAATTAGAAAAATGACTGATGAAAGAGAATGAATCACCGGGAAGAATTAGAAGAACAAATATGTTTGATGGGATTTAGATGCAAGAGAACGGGAAGAACTCGATCTGATTAAAAAGCACTTGAATGAAGCACCGGGATAATTAGAGAACGACAGCTGGAATGATGTCCTCCGATGAAACGAAAAAGAAATCAACTCCTAAAATACTCCGGATGGGTAAGAAAGAATATCTGACAAACTGAAATAATTCGAGAGGATGATATGAAGCTAGAACCACGAATCTTCGAGAGGACGGACAAGATTTAGAGGAAAACTCTTCTTCGGTCTTCAAATGACGACGGGAAAACACCACCAAAATACTGAGATACTCCGGTAGAATGGAAAGCAAAGAGGTTGAGCCAACAATGAAATGATTTGAAGTCGATCTTGGAAAAGCATCTGACTGATGAAATTCATTCTTACGTCAAACTCTTAAAAGAATTTGGAATAACTCTAGGGGAATTAGAAGAGTCAGGTAAGATCCTGGGAAAAGACCTGTGGGTTAGGGCCCACTAAAATAGAACACCGTTGGAAAGGGATGTTGAACAGATAGTTGAAGCACCGGAACAATTGAAATATTTGAATGAGGTGACAACCACGAATTAATTGGAACACAGACGAATCTCCTGAGATGTCTTGAACACTCCAGAAGGATAAACTGGCGAGAGGCGAATGAGCAGGGAAAACACTTGATCCAAGGAAAAGAATATGATCAACCGAAAACTTGAATTGAGTCCACCGGAAAAGAGATGAAGAATGTCAAACAAAAGAGAATTCACCGGTTGAAATAATTGAGGGAATATTGAAGAGGCTCCACATGAATGAAATATTTCTCGAGTAAAGGCTCAGGCTCTGGGAAGAAAAGGGGCGGGAGGGCGGGAAAAACACATGCAACTAGAACGACGAATAATTGAATATAGAAGCGCCGGTTGAAATGATTGAGGAGAGAGTGCAAAAATTTCGCACGAGTAGGATGGATACTCGATTACAGACTCCGGCTTTGAGAAGAAAAGGGGTGGGCGGTGGGAAAAGAAGACAACTAAGGGCAGAGAAACAACTTCGTTGAGAGCGAACTGAGGGTTGAACTTGGCAAAGACGAAGAGGCTTGAGTCAACTTGACGAGAAATGCACCGGATGAAAAGAGATGAGAACCAACGATCGAAAGACCAACTGCGTGATCCTAAAGAAAGTTTGAAGGGTTAGAGGACTAATTCAAAACACCTACGTCAAGATTTCTTACCAGAGCGACGAAGGGCTAAGGAGTAAAAAGAATTCCTACTCTCCGATATAACTAGAGTCAGAAATAGTTTTCTTCTAAACTCGACAACGGCCAACTACGAACAATCAAGGGGGCTCCTATGGTCGGTCGAGGCTCTGATACCAACTTGTCACGCCCAATATGTGATACTATCCTAAAGAGACTCGAAGTCCCACCAAGGATAGAACCGCATATTGAGACGCTTTTGCAAGGTGGATATCATTACATCAACATTACACAATAGATGGGGATACATACCAGAGGCATACAATGCCACATGAATACAACAACACATCATACATAAGATTAGCATCCGACTACGGATGAAACACAAATAGAAACTCAAACGACATCCACCCTGCTAGCCCAGGCTGCCGACCTGGAACCTATCCCCTCATCGAAGAAGAAGCAGAAGAAGAACTCCAAGACAAGCAAACATCGCTCTCACGTCATGATCATCGCATAACCTTTATCTGCAACTGTTGTTGTAGTAATCTGTGAGCCATGAGGACTCAGCAATCCCATTACCATGGGTATCAAGACTAGCAAAGCTTAATGGGAAAGGAAGGGGTAAAGTGGTGAGGTTGCAGCAGTGACTAAGCATGATGTGGTGGCTAACATACGCAAATGAGAGCGAGAAGAGAAGCAAACGGAACGGTCGTGAAGCTAGCAATGATCAAGAAGTGATCCTGAACTCCTACTTACGTCAAACATAACCCAAAACCATGTTCACTTCCCGGACTCCGCCGAAAAGAGACCATCATGGCTATACACGCGGTTGATGCGTTTTAATTCGGATATAGGTGTCAAGTTCTGTATAACCGGATATTAACAAATTCCCATCTGCCGCATAACCGCGGGCACGGCTTTCGAAAGTTTAAACCCTGCAGGGGTGTCCCAACTGAGCCCATCACAAGCTCTCACAGTCAACGAAGGATATTCCTTCTCCCAGGAAGACCCGATCAGACTCGGAATCCCGGTTACAAGACATTTCGACAATGGTAAAACAAAACCAGCAAAGCCGCCCAATGTGCCGACAAATCCCGATAGGAGTCACACGTACCTCGTTGTCAGGGCACACCGGATAAGTCAAGCTACGAGTAAAACCAGACCTCAAGTTTCCCCGAGGTGGCCCCGCATGCTGCTCGGTTCGGACCAACACTCGAAGGAGCACTGTCCCGGGAGGGTTAAAATAAAGATGACCCTTAGTCTGCAGAACCCAAGGGAAAAAGGCTTAGGTGGCAAATGTTAAAACCAAGGTTGGGCCTTGCTGCAGGAGTTTTATTCAAAGCGAACTGTCAAGGGGGTCCCATAAATCACCTAACCGCGTAAGGAACGCAAAATAAAGGAACATAACACCGGTATGACGGAAACTAGGGTGGCAAGAGTGGAACAAAAGACCAGGCATAAGGCCGAGCCTTCCACCCTTTACCAAGTATATAGATGCATTAATTAAATAAGAGATATTGTGATATCCCAACATAATCATGTCCACCATGGAGCAATCTTTAACTTCACCTACAACTACCAACACTATAAGAGGGGCTGAGCAAAGCGGTAACATAGCCAAGCAACGATTTGCTAGGATGGGTGCAAAAGGTTAGAGGCTGACATGGCAATTTGGGAGGCTTGAAGAGTAAATGATAGGTAGCACAGCATAGCGATAGAACGAAGCAACTAGCATAGCAGTGATAGTAGTGAGATCCAGGGTAGCGGTCATCTTGCCTGAAATCCCGCAAGGAAGAAGAACGAGTCCATGAAGAAGATGAAGCCACGAAGACGGACCAAGCGTAGATGAACGAATCCTCAATATCGCAACGAAACAAGAACTAATGAGAAGAAGCACAACCGGAAAGAAGCAAACAACAAGGTAAACACACAACACATAGACAAGACATGATGCGCAACCAAGCATGATGCATGACAAATCTAGATGAGGCTACTCATGGCAAGAGATGATGCATACAAGAGCAACACATCAAAGCTAGTTTAAATGAGGCCGGAAACAACATATAACAAATCCAGTAAGTCCTCATATGCAAATTTCGAAATTGGTCCAGATCTGAATAAACCTTATGTTCAAGTTGTTAAACAAAAATTTAAGATGCACAAAGAATATCTACACAAAATTCTAGTCAAGTTACATACAAAGTTCATTTAGTTCAGAGCTACGGCCTAGAAGATATGAGCAAAACATGTTAAACATGGCATTGATGCAAAATGCATACAAAAATCAAGCAACACACCCAAAACAAGGATGCAACACGATAATATGAAACTACATGCAATTCTAAGCAAGTTTCATATAGAGCACACTCAAAACGGAGCAACGGTTAACCACATACACATGAAACAAGATATAACATCTGTCCAAAACAGCAACTAGGCATCTATCAAGCATCAAAACAATATGCTACAACACCTCAACATGAAAACAAAAGGTATGGACATGATGTACAGATGAAGCATAACAAAACATGAACACTGAGATATCTCCAGAAATCAGTAGACCATGCTCAAAAACACATGGCAAGATTGCAAATAATAACAGTTTACAGGCTTAGCAGAAATAACATCAGGTTGCAATGTTTAGAGCTATCAAACAACATGTTAAAGGAACTTAACATGGCAAACAAAGGCATGGCATGATAGTACTAAAGACAAAGAACAATATTCACTTACTGAACTTATTCCAAAGATCAACAGAAAAGATGGTAGCATCCATGCAAACATGGCAAATGATATGACAGATTCAGACATGGTAGGAACAACAATAAGTAGGCATATTGGTGAGCTTGTACAACTCACCACAGAGCAATACATGGCATTACAAGGTGACCAACAGTAAGAATACATGTTTTTGAAGCTAAACATGGTAAGATCAAGTTCATACGGTGCATGGATCACTAGCAAAGCTCATGGAAAAACTGAACTTCATGTTAACAGGCTGACAGCAACATTATTTAGCAATTCGAGAGCAAGATTACAACAAGCTACAGCACGCTATAAATGCAACCAAGGGCATGGATGGATCGGGCATGACATGTATAACAAAACATCCTTAGTGAACATCTCCATATTATGCATAGAATGACTTGTAGCAGCAGGTTTACATAGCATCATAATATAACAGTTTCAGACTAGGAAAACAGTAACAAGTACCCTACTTCCCGAGCTTGTTGAACTCACTACAAGACTCAAAAAAATACATGGATTGCACCATAGTGAAGATGGCATGATGTAGTACAAAACACATGTAGCCATCAAGCTCATAGGCTGCACATACAAAATGCAACGAAAAAGACAAATCACCAAGTTATAACAGTTTCAGCAGGTTAACATCAACATGTACTCTTGCAACGATGATTTGGGCATAAATCTGAACTCAAACAAGCATGACACAATGGAACAAAATGAGGAGCATCTCACAATGAACATTTTAATATATCATTCATGCAAAACGGAGCTACGGCCAGTGAGTTATGGCATGTTGAACAGAGCACCAGAATATGAAAACTTAAAGGGACTTGGACGAAATTTACCTCCCAAAAATGGATCTAGGATTTCGGGGCATGTGGATCGAGGTTCGCCGGCATCTACGCCGGAGTTGGCCGGAGAGGATGAAGGAGGCTGGAGAGGCGTCGAGAGGTCGGGGACGAGGCGCTCCGGGCCGGATCGGGCCGGATCCGGCCGGATCCCGGCACGGGCGGCGCGAGGAGGCACGGCGCCGAGCTCCGGCGAGCTCCTGGTGGCTGGAGCAGGGCAGGAGGCGACGGGAGGCGGCGAAGGCGAGCGCCGGCGAAGGTCGACGGGGCGGCTCCGGCAGTGGAGGAGGCGAGGCGCGGCGGGGCGGTCGCCGGTGGAGCCAGCGGGTGGCGCTGGGGCGAGGGACGGACGTGCGCCGGCGAGGCGGCAGGGCGGCGCGGAGGCGGACGGGTGACGACCGGAGGCGGGGAGCCTCGGGCGCGGAGGTGGGTGCTCGGGCCGGGCGGCGGCGCGGTCGGGCTCGCGTGGGCCCTGGATGGGCTCCGCGGGCGGCGGCGCGGTCGGGCTCGCGTGGGCCCTGGATGGGCTCCGCGGGCCGCGGCGCGGTGGGGAGAGAGGGCGCGGGCCGAGGGTGAGGTGGCGGCGTGGGAGTGGCTGGCGACGGTGGCGATGCTGAGGTGGTGGTGCCACTGGTCGGAGTGACGTGGAGGGTAGCGGCGGACATGTACGGCCCGGTGGGGAGGTGTCTCCGGCGGCGCGGAGGGAAGAAGGCTAGGGTTCATCCGTGAATTTTTGGGAAGGGGCGCATATTTATAGATAGGAGGAGGTAGGAGAGTCCAAATGAGGAGCGGTTTTCGCCCACACGATCGTGATCAAACGACCGAGAGCATGGAGGGAGTTTGGATGGGCTCATGGGCTGTGGTGAAGAGCGGCTGGGCCGCAAAGAGAAGGGGGTTTCGGGCTACGCGGTTAACCGTTGGGGCATCAAACGACCTTCAAATGGAACGAAATTTGACGAGCGGTCTACCGGTGCTATACCAAGGCCACTCAGCAAACCTCTGTCCATTCTGAGAAAATTTTTATCCCGCTCACGAAACAAGGTCTGAGAGGTGCCGGGGCGCGTGCGAGTGTGGTCGGGCTCAGAACGGACAACGGAGAGAACCGGGGGAACCTGAACGGATGCAAGTTTTGAAAAACATGCGGATGAGATGCAGATGATGACATGGCAAAATGCAACACGCAAGCAAATGACATGGCAACTATGGCGAATAACTGGGAGACACCTGGCGCATCAAATCCGGAGCGTTACACCCCGGCTGATGGAAGGCATTCAGTTCTTGCCATGCCCACCACACCATGGGGTGAAGAACCAACATGCGGTGGCGCACAGGACACCCCAACCAGTGCTCAGGGACTAGGCAGAAGCAACGACAACCTGAGATGCGAAATCCACTCCAGGGATGGCCGGATCCACTGACGTGCCCGTTGGATCCATGGCGGCTACGTCAGAGGATGGGGCAGCGACGGCGAACCGGAGTTGGGGAGGAGAGGGGATGTACGGGGAGGAAGATTCCATCAAAGGGGAAGTCCCGCCACCGCCGCACAGTTGCTGGAAACGATGGCGAGAAGGGAATAGCAGATGCGGCCTCGAGCGCTAGGGTTATTTTCATACTAACATGGCATGGAAGTCCAAACTTAACACAAATATTCATGGCAATAGAACTCCATAACATGATACAATAAAACGGAAGTAAACAAAGTTACTTCCCATGTGAGCACAGGAATATTATTACAGTTGACATGATGACATTTTAAAATTTTACTTGCACAAATGTGAGTGTGCTGCAACGGGAGACAGTGTTATCCATCTAATGTGTCCACTTATTTTTGTTTGTCTAGCCCTATTGTTCTCCTCTCCCTCTGAGAGCTCCTCTAGTACCCCAGACGTCAAGCTTCTTCGCATTCGTCGATGTAGTATTCCATCCACTCCCATTTAATTACGCACCACTTGCTAAATCCAAATACGCACAACAAACAACCTCCTTTAATTATGCAGCAAGCCATTTAAGCGCACCACTTAGCAAGACTCATTCTCTTCTTCCCACGTCATCATCCGCGTACTCCGCTTATTGATTCCCAAGCTGACTTATTGAGTTGATTGATGACAGGTAACTCTAAGATGTATTTAAACTGGTGGTTTTGATTCTAAGAGGGTGAGGTGGTATTATTTGATGATAATAGGAAGAGCGACTTGTTAAGTTGGTGTTTTTTCAGGCCCAGCAGAAGCCCAACACAACATGTGTTATGTAATTGTAATTGGCCTACTCGAAGCGTAGGTTACAAAGAAAACGCCAATTTCATTTTGTGCGTTTGTTTTTTACCTGCAGCCGACCCAATCAAAGAAAAAAAGATACAGAGCAGGCCCCTTGGCCCACGTAGGGGATTGACTCTTTGTGGCCCGATCGAAAGAAAAGATGCATAGCATGCCCCTTGACTACACGGTTTGGAGGTCCAGTCTGAAAATTTATTTATTCGTGGACGGAAAATATTTCTAGTACCACCTCATATAGGAATGGGAGAAAAATAATTCTATACATTGAACGAACCAAATTCAGAAAAATACACCTTCTTTTATTAGTAGTTATAGATTACGACACTCGTGTGAGCATTTGTTTACTTTTCTTTTTAGGATAGCTCCTTCCTTTTCCTTTTTAAAGATTTTTTTGTTTAAAATTGGCAGCATAACCATCTTAATATAATTTGTAGTTAGCTGCAAGTGGGTTTTCTTGTAGGCAACACAATGGTCAAGTGGCACATGTGCCCCTTTGGCTGTAAACATGTTGTATAGGGTAGTTCATTTCGCTAGTGATGAAAATTAATGTGGACAAGAAAAATTGTGAATTTTTGATCTATTCATCTTCAATCATGGAAATATAGCGAACATAAGAAATAATACAAGTTAAATTTAGATTCAGAGACCACCTAGCGAAGACTACAAGCACTGAAGCAAGCCGAAAGCGCATCGTCGTCATCGTCCCTCTCTCGCCGGAGCCGGCCACAATTTGTTGTAGTAGACAGTCGAGAAGTCGTCATGCTAAGGCTTCATAGGACCAACATACCAGAACAGCTACCACTGCCTGAAGAGAAGTTCAGATTGAAAGGATCCAACCTCAGGACACGTGAAAAAAAGACGAACAAAGACCGGCTCCGAGTAGATCCACCAAAGACAACCACCGATTAAATCCTAGGGGATCCGCTGCAGACAAACCTCCACACGCCCTCTGACAATACTAAACGCACCACCGGGACAAGGGCTACGCAGGGAGAACCTTATTCCATCTTCAGGGAGCCACTGCCTCCTCATCTTCTTTAGTAGGACACAAATCCTAATAAAACTCGAAGAAAATATCACCTAAAATAGAGCCCTCCCGTGGGCATGGGTCAGAATCCACCGCGCACCCACGGCCTTATGGCCACATAAGACATGGAAGATTGACGACTGCCTTTCTTTGTGAGGAGGGACGAAGGAAGGAAAGAGGCACAACCCAATGTGAACAGAAAATTGTGCCTTGCTACCTCTTGAGCTTGCATTGGTTTTTCCCTTGAAGAGGAAAGGGTGATGCAGCAAAGTAGCATAAGTATTTCCCTCAGTTTTGAGAACCAAGGTATCAATCAAGTAGGAGACGACACACAAGTCACCTAGTACCCACACAAACAATCAAGAACCTTGCAACCAACACGATAAAGGGACTGTCAATCCCTTCACGGTCACTCGCAAAAGTGAGATCTAATAAAAATAGTAAAGTAAATATTTTTGGTATTTTTGTTGTATAGATTGGAAAGTAAAGATTGCAAAATAGTAAACGAGATGTGATATAATGGAAAAGAGATGTAATATAATAGAAAATAGATGTAATATAATAGAAAAGAGACCCGGGGGCCATAGGTTTCACTAGTGGCTTCTCTCGAGATATCATGTATTACGGTGGGTGAACAAATTACTACCGAGCAATTGATAGAAAAGCGCATAATTATGAAGATATCTAAGGCAATGATCATGAACATAGGCAATACATCCGTGTCAAGTAGACCGAAACGATTCTGCATCTACTACTATTACTCCACGCATCGACCGCTATCCGACATGCATCTAGAGTATTAAGTTCATAAGAACGGAGTAATGCATTAAGCAAGATGACATGATGTACAAGGATAAACTCAAGCAATATGATATAAACCCCATCTTTTTATCCTTGATGGCAACAATACAATACGTGCCTTGCTGCCCCTACTGTCACTAGGAAAGGACACCACAAGATTGAACCCAAAGCTAAGCACTTCTCCCATTGCAAGAAAGATCAATCTAGTAGGCCAAACTAAACTGATAATTCGAATAGACTTGCAAAGATATCAAATCATGCATATAAGAATTCAGAGAAGAACCAAATAATATTCATAGATAAACTTGTTCATAAATCCACAATTCATCGGATCTCGGCAAACACACCGCAAAAAAGTATTACATCAAATAGATCTCCAAGAACATCAAGGAGAACTTTGTATTGAGAATCAAAGAGAGAGAAGAAGCCATCTAGCTAATAACTATGGACCTGAAGGTCTGTGGTAAACTACTCATGCTTCATCAGAGAGGCAATGGTGTTGATGTAGAAGCCCTCCATGATCGATTCCCCCTCCGGCAGATCACCGGAAAAGGCCCCAAGATGGGATCTCACGGGTATAGAAGGTTGCGGTGATAGAAAAGTGGTTTCTTGGCTCCCCCTGATGTTTATAGGGTATAAGAGTATATATAGGCGAAAGAAGTATGTCGGTGGAGCTACGAGGGGCCCACGAGGGTGGGGGCGCGCCTCGTATTGTGGCATGAATGTTCAGATCTGAAAGATCCAAGACAAAATTTTAATATTGACATAAAAACAATAATACTTCAAGCATACTAACAAAGCAATCATGTCTTCTCAAAATAACATGGCCAAAAAAAGCTATCCCTACAAAATCATATAGTCTGATTATGCTCTATCTTCATCACACAAAGTATTTAATCATGCACAACCCCGACGACAAGCCAAGAAATTATTTCATACTTTTGATGTTCTCAAACCTTTTCAATCTTCACACAATACATGAGCATGAGCCACGGACATAGCACTATAGGTGTAATAGAATGGTGGTTGTGGAGAAGACAAAAAGGAGAAGATAATCTCACATCAACTAGGCGTATCAACCGTCTATGGATATGCCCATCAATAGATATCAATGTGAGTGAGTAGGGATTTCCATGCAATGGATGCACTAGAGCTATAAGTGTATGAAAGCTCAACAAAAGAAACTAAGTGGGTGTGCATCCAACTTGCTTGCTCACGAAGACCTAGGGAACTTTTTGAGGAAGCCCATCATTGGAATATACAAGCCAAGTTCTATAATGAAAAATTCCCACTAGTATATGAAAGTGACAACATAGGAGACTCTCTATCATGAAGATCATGGTGCTACTTTGATGCACAAGTGTGGTAAAAAGGATAGTAGCATTGCCCCTTCTCTCTTTTTCTCTCATTTTTTTATTTGGGCATTTTCTCTCTTTTTTATGGCCTCTTTTTTCTCTTTTTTTTATTTTTCATCCAGAGTCTCATCCCGACTTGTGGGGGAATCATAGTCTCCATCATCCTTTCCTCACTAGGACAATGCTCTAATAATGAAGATCATCGCAGTTTTATTTACTTACAACTCAAGAATTACAACTCAATACTTAGAACAAAATATGACTCTATGTGAATGCCTCCGGTGGTGTACCGGGATGTGCAATGATTCAAGAGTGACATGTATGAAAATTTTTGAACAGTGGCTTTACCACAAATACGATGTCAACTACATGATCATGCAAGGCAATATGACTATGATGGAGCGGTCATAATAAACGGAACGGTGGAAAGTTGCATGGAAATATATCTCGAAATGGCTATGGAAATGCCATAATAGGTAGGTATGGTGGCTGTTCTGAGGAAGGTATATGGTGGGTGTATGGTACCGGTGAAAGTTGTGCGGTACTAGAGAGGCTAGCAATGGTGGAAGGGTGAGAGTGCGTATAATCCATGGACTCAATATTAGTCATAAAGAACTCACATACTTATTGCAAAAATTTATTTGTTACCGAAACGAAGTACTATGCGCATGCTCCTAGGGGGATAGATTCGTAGGAAAAGACCATCGCTCGTCCCCGACCGCCACTCATAAGGAAGACAATCAATAAATAAATCATGCTCTAACTTCATCACATAACGGTTCACCATACGTGCATGCTACGGGAATCACAAACTTTAACACAAGTATCTCTCAAATTCACAACTACTCTACTAGTATGACTCTAATATCACCATCTTCATATCTCAAAACAATCATAAAGAATTAAACTTCTCATAGTATTCAATACACTTTATATGAAAGTTTTTATTATACCCATCTTGGATGCCCATCATATTAGGACTAATTTTATAACCAAAGCAAATTACCATGTTGTTCTAAAAGACTCTCAAAATAATATAACTGAAGCATGAGAGTTTAACAATTTCTATAAAATAAAACCACTGCCGTGCTCTAAAAAGATATAAGTGAAGCACTAGATCAATATTATCTAGCTCAAAAGATATAAGTGAAGCACGTAGAATATTCTAATAAATTCCGATTCATGCGTGTCTCTCCCAAAAGGTGTGTACAACAAGGATGATTGTGGTAAACTAAAAGGTAAGGACTCAAATCATACAAGACGCTCCAAGCAAAACACATATCATGTGGTGAATAAAAATATAGCATCAAGTAAAGTTACCGATAGACGAAGACGAAAGAGGGGATGCCTTCCGAGGCATCCCCAAGCTTAGGTTTTTGGTTGTCCTTGAATTTTACCTTGGGGTTCCTTGGGAATCCCCAAGCTTAGGCTCTTGCCACTCCTGATTCCAAAATCCATCAAATCCTTACCCAAAACTTGAAAGTTCACAACACAAAACTTCAACAGAAAATCTCATGAGTTCCATTAATATAATAAAATAAACCACCACTTTAAGGTACTGTAATGAACTCATTCTTTATTTATACTAGGTGATACCCCGCGCGTTGCGGCGGGAATTTGTAGCAAATCAAAAATAAAAATTGTATACAAATAAAATATAACTAATTTGTGCACTATTGTATGGTAAATTTTTTAGAGATCTCTGCTATACATGATGGTTAGAATAGTGAAAAACTATTACAATCCTGTGGACATGATGAACAATGTTAACTCCGGTGGTTGGTCCCATCGTATTCTCAAGGGCTTTAGTAACATGATTGTTTTGCACAAACACAATTGTCTACAAAGATCTTCTTGATGCCAAGCTTATACAAAGCGTACACACAAAATTAGGATCACGAACGATCAATACTAACCTTTCGGCAATCACACACAAAAAATAAGCAAGAGATGGTCAGGAAATTTGAGAGATAATTACCTTGGAGGTGGTGTTGAGCTGGTAGGTTACCTGTAGATTAACATGGAATGAAAGGATCAAATCGGTGCTATATTACCGATTAGGAGAATAGAAACTGGCCGAAGGGAGATAGACAGGTGAACCTACCAAGAAAAAAAAGGTATTTGTGATGGTATGACAGCAAGAGAATTGGCAATGTGATAACGTGGCTTCACCATGGAGCAGGAAAATAATTAGTGGAAAAAAATAGATATCGAAGAGGACGGGTGAAATACTTAATTTTATGTCCCAATACAAATCATGTAGAACATAATACATATCTGAGAACAGAGTACAGAACCTTGAATTTCTCAGTTGTCATTGCTGTACTTTGAAGTTTGTAGAAGCTCGTCTCTGAATCAGCCGGGGCGCCACCCACCGGAGGAGTTGGACCCAGCACTACTCCAAGTCGTCTCTGTGAATGGAGTCCCAGACCAATGTCGTCAATATATAGATCGTCCCTTTCAGGTCGGAAAGAATTCCTACCCAGTGTCACGTCTGCTCCATGACTAACACCAGCGTGGCTACCAGATTGTCATCCAAACACCAAAACAAACCCAACTCTGGACTCAGCCGCTGGTCGAATTCTGGACCGGAGCAAACCTTCCAGGTGGGACGGCAGAGCTACCTTTGCGGGAATTGGCAGAGAGAAGGAAGATGAGGACCACAAACGCCGCCTCGATGAAGCAGGCACCACGCCGTCCAGGGCAATTGCGAGAGAGAATCCTTTAAGAGCTGCGGAGGCGAGCTGGCCCGGCGGTCATGCCGGATGAGCGCCCTCGTGCACATATGGTAGCCGAGCCGCCAGGCAGTAATGTAGATAGGGAAAGAATTTAAGGAGGCTTGATGGGATGTGGGATGTGGAGATAGGTCGTTCCATACGTTATTTCAACTTATGCTCGGTCCCTTTGGCTCCCGCTAGTAACAGAACGCATGAGGTTGAAGAGGAAGAGATGGTCTCTTCCGTTTCCTTGAAATGGCTACATGTAAATAAACATTTAATCACACAATTTCTTGTCAATCTATGATGGGTCCCTCTGCTGATGTGGATAGCTTGCATGTTTATATAAATAGAATAGTGGGGTGAATCTCTTAGGTATATAAGATTGGTGTTAAACCTATTATATTCCAACTTCTCTATGGTTCATACCCCCCCTGATACTACTCATAGATTCATCAAAATAAGCAAACAACACAAAAAAACAGAATCTGTCAAAAACAGAACAGTCTGTAGCAATCTGTAACTTTCGAATACTTCTGTAACTCTAAAAATTCTGAAATAAATTGTTGGACGTGAGGAATTTTTCTATTAATCATCTTCAAAAAGAATCAACCTAAAAGCACTCTTTTTTAAAAACTTACAGCTATTTTCGTGAGCACAAAAGTTTCTGTTTTTTACAGCAAGATCGCAAAGACTCCACCCAAGTCTTCCCAAAGGTTCTACTTGGAACAAACATTAATAAAAACATAAAGCCACATCTAAATAGAGGCTATATGAATTATTTATTACTAAACAGGAGAAAAAAGCAAAGAACAAAAATAAAATTGGGTTGCCTCCCAACAAGCGCTATCGTTTAACGCCCCTAGCTAGGCATAAAAACACAAATAGATCTAGGTATTGACATCTTTGGTATGCAATCCATAAGTGGCTCTCATAATAGATTCATAAGGAAATTTAATTTTCTTCCTAGGAAAGTGTTCCATGCCTTTCCTTAACAGAAATTGGAATCTAATATTTCCTTCTTTCATATCAATAGTTGCACCAATCGTTCTAAGGAAAGGACTACCAAGAATAAGGGGACATGTAGGATTGCAAACTATATCAAGAACAATGAAATCTACGGGCACATAATTCCTGTTTGAAACAATAAGAACATCATTAATCATTCCCATAGGTTTCTTAATGGTGGAATCCGCAAGATGCAAATTTAAAGAACAATCATCAAATTCACGGAAACCTAGCACATCGCACAAAGTTTTTGGTATCGTGGAAACACTAGCACCAAAATCACACAAAGCATAGCATTCGTAATCTTTAATCATAATTTTAATAGTAGGTTCCCACTCATCATGAAGTTTTCTGGGGATAGAAACTTCTAGTTCAAGATTTTCTTCATAAGATTGCATCAAAGCATCCACGATGTGTTTAGTAAAAGCTTTATTTTGATTATAAGCATGTGGAGAATTTAACAAGGATTGCAACAAGGAAATACAATATATCAAATAGAAATTATCATAATTAAATTCCTTGAAATCCAAAATAGTGGGTTCATTGCTACTTAAACTTTTGACCTCTCCAATCCCACTTTTATCAATTTTTGCATCAAGATCTAAAAGCTCCAAATAATTGGGACGCGTTTTAACTAAAGTTGACTCATCTCCAGTCCCATCTTTATCAAGATTCATATTGCAAAACAAAGATTTAATAGGAGTCACAACAATCACTTTTAGATCTTCATCATTATTATCATGAAAACTAGAAGAACACGCTTTCACAAAGCAATCTTTTTTAGCACGCATCCTAGCGGTTCTTTCTTTGCACTCATCAATGGAAATTATCATGGCTTTGAGAGACTCATTGATATCATACTTGGGTGGAATAGATCTAAGTTTCAAAGAATCAACATCAAGAGAAATTCTATCCACGTTCCTAGCCAACTCATCAATCTTAAGCAATTTTTCTTCAACCAAAACATTGAAATTCTTTTGCAAACTCATAAATTCTTTAACACTATTCTCAAAATCAGAGGGCATCTTATTAAAATTTCCATAAGAGTTGTTGTAGTAATTACCATAATTATTAGAGGAATTACTAGGAAACAGCCTAGGATTAAAATTTCCTCTATACGCGTTGTTACCAAAATTGTTCCTACCAACAAAATCATCCATAAAATTATTATTATTCTCAATCAAAGTGAACAAAGGCATATCATTATGATCAGAATAAAAACTTTTATTAGCAAACAATTTCATAAGTTCATCCATCTTTCCACTCAAAACATTAATTTCTTCAATTGCATGAACCTTTTTACTAGTGGATCTTTCGGTGTGCCATTGAGAATAGTTAACCATAATATTGTCTAGGAGTTTAGTAGCTTCTCCTAAAGCGATTTCCATAAAAGTGCCTCCCGCGGCCGAATCTAAAAGATTTCTAGAAGCAAAATTCAATCCGGCATAATTTTTTTGTAGAATCATCCACAAATTCAAACCATGTGTAGGGAAATTACGTATCATTAATTTCATCCTCTCCCAAGCTTGTGCAACATGCTCATGATCAAGTTGCTTAAAATTCATAATATCATTCCTAAGAGAGATGATCTTAGCGTGAGGAAAATACTTAGATATAAAAGCATCTTTGCACTTATTCCATGAATCAATACTATTCTTAGGCAAAGAAGAGAACCAAGTTTTAGCACGATCTCTAAGTGAAAACGAAAATAGCTTCAATTTAACAATATCATTATCCACATCTTTCTTCTTTTGCGTATCACACAAATCAACAAAGTTGTTTAGATGGGTTGCAGCATCTTCACTAGGAAGGCCAGAAAATTGATCTTTTGTAACAAGATTCAACAAAGCGGTATTAATTTCACAAGATTCAGCATCGGTAGTAGGAGCAATTGGGGTGCTAATAAAATCATTGTTGTTGGTATTGGAAAAGTCACACAATTTAGTATTATCTTGAGCCATCGTGACAAACAATCAATCCAGCACACAAGCACACAAGAAGCAAGCGAAAAGAGGCGAACATAAGATGGGTGAAGAAAAGGCAAAGGTTTTTGAAAATTGTTTTAGAAGTGGGGGAGAGGAAAACGAGAGGCGAATGGCAAATAATGTAATGCGAGGGAGAAGAGTTTAAGATGGGTACTTGGTATGGCTTGACTTAGCGTAGATCTCCCCAGCAACGGCGCCAGAAATCCTTCTTGCTACCTCTTGAGCTTGCGTTGGTTTTTCCCTTGAAGAGGAAAGGGTAATGCAGCAAAGTAGCGTAAGTATTTCCCTCAGTTTTGAGAACCAAGGTATCGATCCAGTAGGAGATGACACACAAGTCACCTAATACCTGCACAAACAATCAAGAACCTTGCAACCAATGCGGTAAAGGGGTTGTCAATCCCTTCACGATCACTCGCAAAAGTGAAATCTAATAAAAATAGTAAAGTAAATATTTTTGGTATTTTTGTTGTATAGATTGGAAAGTAAAGATTGCAAAATAGTAAACAAGATGCAATATAATGGAAAAGAGATGTAATATAATAGAAAAGATATGTAATATAATAGAAAAGAGACCCCGGGGCTGATACGTCTCCAATGTATCTATAATTTTTGATTGTTCCATGCTATTATATTACCCGTTTTGGATGTTTATGGGCTTTAATTTACACTTTTATATCATTTTTGGACTAACCTACTAACCGGAGGCCCAGCCCGAATTGCTATTTTTTTGCCTATTTCAGTGTTTCGAAGAAAAGGAATATCAAGCGTAGTCCAAACGGAATGAAACCTTTGGGAGCGATCTTTTTGGAACAAACGTGATCCAGGGGACTTGGAGTGGATGTCAAGCAACAGAGGAGGAAGCCACGAGGGTGCCCGGCGCGCCCCCCACCCTCGTGGGCCCCTCGAGCGTCCACCGACCTACTTCTTCCTCCTATATATACCCACGTACCCTAAAACCATCAGGGAGCACCACGAAAAACTAATTCCACCGCCGCAACCTTGTGTATCCGCAAGATCCCATCTTGGAGCCTTCGCCGACGCTCCGCCGGAGGGGGAATCGACCATGGAGGGCCTCTACATCATCTCCAAGGCCCTTCCGATGAGTTGTGAGTAGTTTACCACAGACCTTCGGGTCCATAGTTATTAGCTAGATGGCTTCTTCTCTCTCTTTGAATCTCAATACAAAGTACTCCTTGATTTTCTTGGAGATCTATTTGATGTAACTCTTTTTGCAGTGTGTTTGTCGAGATCCGATGAATTGTGGGTTTATGATCAAGTTTATCTAGGAGAAATATTTGAATCTCCTCTGAATTCTTTTATGTGTGATTAAGTTATCTCTGCAAGTCTCTTCGAATTATCAGTTTGGTTTGGCCTACTAGATTGATCTTTCTTGCAATGGGATAAGTGCTTAGCTTTGGGTTCAATATTGCGGTGTCCTGTCCCAGTGACAGCAGGGACAGCAAGGCACATATTGTATTGTTGTCCTCGAGGATAAAAAGATGGGGTTTATATCATATTGCATGAGTTTATCCCTCTACATCATGTCATCTTTCTTAATGTGTTACTCTGTTCTTTATGAACTTAATATTCTAGATGCAGGCAGAAGTCGGTCGATGTGTGGAGTAATAGTAGTAGATGCAGGCAGGAGTCGGTCTACTTGTCACGGACGTGATGCCTATATACATGATCATTACTAGATAATCTCGTAATTATTCGCTTTTCTATCAATTGCTCGACAGTAATTTGTTCACCCACCGTAATACTTATGCTATCTTGAGAGAAGCCACTAGTGAAACCTATGGCCCCCGGTCTATCTTTTACCATATAAGTTTACCATCTACTTTTATTTGCATCTTTACTTTTCCAATCTATATCATAAATATACCAAAAATATTTATCTTATCATATTATCTCTATCAGATCTCACTTTCGCAAGTGGTCGTGAAGGGATTGACAACCCCTTTATTGCATTGGTTGCGAGGTTCTTGTTTGTTTGTGTAGGTGCGTGGGACTTTTGAGGAGCCAACTACTGGATTGATACCTTGGTTCTCAAAAACTGAGGGAAATACTTACACTACTTTGGTGCATCACCCTTTCCTCTTTAAGGAAAACCAACGCAAGCTCAAGACGTAGCAAGAAGGATTTCTAGCGCCGTTGCCGGGGAGGTCTTCACTCAAGTCAAGACATACCAAGTACCCATCACAAACTCATCTCCCTCGCATTACATCATTTGTCATTTGCCTCTCGTTTTCCTCTCCCCCACTTCACCCTTGCCATTTTATTCACCCTCTCTTTCACAATCTGCTCTCTCTTTCACTTGCCTTTTTGTTTGCTTGTGTGTAGGATTGCTTGTCGCGATGGCGCAAGATAATACCAAATTGTGTGATTTTTCCAATACCAATAATAATGATTTCCTTAGCACTCCGATTGCTCCTCTTAATGATGTTGAGTCTTGTGAAATCAATGCTGCTTTGCTGAATCTTGTTATGAAAGATCAATTCTCCGTCCTTCCTAGTGAAGATGTCGCTACCCATCTAAACAACTTTGTTGATTTGTGTGATATGCAAAAGAAGAAAGATACGGATAATGATATTGTTAAATTGAAGTTATTTCCGTTTTCACTTAGATTTCATGCTAAAATTTGGTTTTCGTCTTTGCGTAAGAATAGTATTGATTCATGGAATAAGTGCAAAGATGCTTTTATCTCTAAGTATTTTCCTCCCGCTAAGATCATCTCTCTTAGGAACGATATTATGAATTTTAAACAACTTGATCATGAGCATGTTGCCCAATCTTGGGAAAGAATGAACTTGATGATTCGCAATTGCCCTACTCATGGTTTGAATTTATGGATGATCATACAAAAAATTTATGCCGAATTGAATTTTGCTTCTAGAAATCTTTTAGATTCGGCCGCGGGAGGCACTTTTATGGAAATCACCTTAGGAGAAGCTACTAAACTCCTTGATAACATTATGGCTAATTATTCTCAATGGCACATCGAAAGATCTACTAGTAAAAAAGTGCATGATATAGAAGAAATTAATGTTTTGAGTGGAAACATGGATGAACTTATGAAATTGTTTGCTACTAAGAGTGCTCCTATTGAGCCAATGATATGCCTTTATCTACTTTGATTGAGAATAATAATGAATCTATGGATGTGAATTTTGTTGGTAGGAATAGTTTTGGTAACAACGCTTATAGAGGAAACTTTAATCCTAGACCGTTCCCTAGTAATTCCTCTAATAATTATGGAAATTCCTACAAGAACTCTTATGAAAATTTTAATAAGATGCCCTCTTATTTTTAGAATAGTGTTAAATAATTTATGATTTCTCAAAATAATTTTAATGCTATGCTTGAAGAAAAAATGCTTAAAGTTCATGATTTGGCTAGGAACGTTGATAGACTTTCGCTTGATGTTGATTCTTTGAAACTTAGAGCTACTCCTCCTAAGCATGATATCAATGAGTCTCTCAAAGCTATGAGAATTTCCATTGATGAGTACAAAGAAAGAAC
The DNA here is from genome assembly GCF_018294505.1 of Triticum aestivum. NCBI lineage: Eukaryota > Viridiplantae > Streptophyta > Magnoliopsida > Poales > Poaceae > Triticum > Triticum aestivum. The sequence continues at coordinate 117,575,125 of NC_057804.1, forward strand.
CGCTAGATTGCGTGCTAAGGAAGATTGATTTGTAAAAGCGTGTTCTTCTAGTTCCTATGAAAATAATGATGAAGATCTAAAAGTTATTGATGTGTCCCCTATTAAATATTTTTTTTGCAATATGAATCTTAATAATGATGGGACTGGAGATGAGTCAACTTTAGTTAAAAGGCGTCCCAATGATTCGGAGTTTTTAGATCTTGATGCTAAATTTGGTAAAAGTGGGATTGGAGAGGTCAAGACTTTAAATAGCATTGAACCCACTATCTTGGATTTCAAGGAATTTAATTATAGTAGATTGTATTTCCTTGTTACAATCCGTGTTGAATTCTCCTCATGCTTATAGTCAAAATAAAGCTTTTACCAAACATATTGTTGATGCCTTGATGCAATCTTATGAGGAAAAACTTAATTTGGAAGTTTCTATACCTAGAAAACTTTATGATGAGTGGGAACCTTCTATAAAGATTAAAATTAAAGATCATGAGTGATATGATTTGTCTGATTTGGGTGCTAGTGTTTCCACGATTCCAAAAACTTTATGTGATATTCTAGGTTTCCATGATCTTGATGATTGCTCTTTAAATTTGCACCTTGCGGATTCTACCATTAAGAAGCCTATGGGAAGAATCAATGATGTTATTATTGTTGCAAATATGAACTATGTGCCCGTAGATTTTATCGTTCTTGACATGGATGGCAATCTTTCTTGTCCTATTATATTATTCTTGGTAGACCTTTCCTTAGAACGATTGGTGCAATTATTGATATGAAGGAAGGGAATATTAGATTTCAATTTCCATTAAGGAAAGACATGGAAAACTTTCCAAGAAAGAAAGTTAAATTACCTTATGAATCTATCATGCGAGCTACTTATGAATTGAGTGCCAAAGATGGCACTACTTAGATCTATCCTCGCTTTTATGCCTAGCTAGGGGCGTTAAATGATAGCGCTAGTTGGGAGGCAACCCAATTTTATTTTTTATTTTTTGTTTTTGCTTCTGTTTAGTAATAAATATTTCATCTAGCTTCTGTTTAGATGTGTTTTCATGTTTTAATTAGTGTTTGTGCCAAGTAGAACCTATAGGATAACCTATGGTGATAGTTAATTTGATTCTACCGAAAAACCGAAACTTTGTGCACACGAAAATAATTTTAGTAATTCACAGAAACGTGATTTTGCGTTTATTCTTTTTTCTGTAGATCAATAGACAAATTTCCCAGGACTTCCTATTTTTGTAGGATTTTTAGAGTTCCAGAAGTATTCGAGAGTTACAGTTTGCTATAGACTGTTCTGTTTTTGACAGATTCTGTTTTTCGTGTGTTGTTTCCTTATTTTGATGCATCTATGGCTAGTATCGATGGGTATGAACCATAGAGAAGTTGGAATACAGTAGGTTTAGTACCAATATAAATAAATAATGAGTTCATTACACTACCTTATGTGGTGGTTTTTCTTTCTTGCACTAACGGAGCTTATGAGATTTCCTGTTGAGTTTTGTGTTGTGAAGTTTTCAAGTTTTGGGTAAAGATTTGATGGACTATGGAATAAGGAGTGGCAAAAGCCTAAGCTTGGGGATGCCCATGGCACCCCAAGATATTCAAGGATAACCAAAAGCCTAAACTTGGGGATGCACCGGAAGGCATCCCCACTTTCGTCTTCGTCTATCGATAACTTTACTTGAAGCTATATTTTTATTCGCCACATGATATGTGTTTTGCTTGGAGCGTCTTGTATGATATTAGTCTTTGCTTTTTAGTTTACCACAATCATCCTTGCTGTACACACCTTTTGGGAGAAACCCACTTGATTGGAATTTATTAGAATTCTCTATGTGCTTCACTTATATCTTTTGAGCTAGATAGTTTTGCTCTAGTGCTTCACTTATATCTTTTAGAGCACGGCGGTGGCTTGATTTTGTAGAAATTGTTAATCTCTCATGCTTCACTTATATTATTTTGAGAGTCTCTTAGAACAGCATGGTATTTTCTATGGTTATAAAATTGGTCCTAGAATTATGAGCATCCAAGTTGGGTATAATAAAAACTATCATAGGAAGTGAATTGGATGCTATGATCAATTTGATACTTGATAATTGTTTTGAGATATGGAGGTGGTGATATTAGAGTCATGCTAGTTGGGTGCTTATGAATTTAAAGAATACTTGTGTTGAAGTTGGCAAGTCCCGTAGCATGCACGTATGGTAAAAGTTGTGTAACAAATTTATTGCATGAGTTGCTCTTTTGATTGCCTTCCCTTGAGTGGAGATCGGGGCGCGCGATGGTTAACTCCTACCAACTTCCCCCCTAGGAGCATGCGTAGTAGTACTTTGCTTCGAGGGCTAATAAAACTTTTGCAATAAGTATATGAGTTCTTTATGACTAATGTGAGTCCATGGATTATACACACTTTTACCTTTCCATCATTGCTAGCCTCTTCAGTAATGTGCATTGCCCTTTCTCACCTTGTGTAGCGACCAGACCTCAAACAGTCAGATCTCTGTGCATCAGTGTCATCCTTGGATCGGTAATGCTGACACGCACAGTACTTGAATGATTTATAACAGAGTAGCAATCACACACTTATTACATCGAATGTCAAAAGAGAACTTATTACAATAAATATGGCTTAAGGCCATCTAAATAACGATAATAGCGGAAGGCTTGGAAGGTAAAGCTTGTCCATCAACTTCAACGGCATCACTGAGTGAAAGATCATGACCTAAGGCACCTTACTCGGCGTCTGAAAAGTCTGCAACATGAACGTTGCAGCCCGAAAAATGGGTCAACACATGGAATATGCTGGTAATGTAACACATAGAGAGTAATGAACAGAATAATGCTATCACTACATGCATATATGGCTGGTGGAAAGCTCTATGGTTACAGTTTTGCATAAAGCCAATTTTTCCCTACAACAAAGGAATAATTTCATTTAACTATCATGCTGGTTGTTAAACATTGAGAAGGTTCCTCCAACTCAATCCCAATTAAGCTTCAACATTAAAGCCAACAATTTAAATTAAGTAACATGATGAGATTCACATGATAATCCAAGTACTAGATACTCAAAACGTCCATAACCGGGGACACGGCTAACCATGATTAGTTTATACACTCTGTAGAGGTTTGCGCACTTTTCCCTGCAAGACTCGATCGCCTCCATTGGATTTCTCGCACTACAAGGTGTTTGAGAAACGGATGACCGAGACATAGTATTTTAGAAGCATTAACTCTTTACTCTGGGTAGACAGTACCAACCTACAACCCCTACATCTGTTAGTCTACCACTGAAAGAGGTCACACAACATACTCAACTATGCTAGAGCCCATAGTAGCTTGCGGCTGCACACAGAAGTTTCTAGCATGAATAATCTCATGATCCCTTTGAGCCTGGGTGGCAGTCCATAGGAGAATGACACGGTACCACGGGATTTCCAAAAATATAGGCAACACTGGGTTCCCGAGGTGCCTCAATCCACCCAGATGTAAATTAAAGTTGCCACCTTAAGTTAACCATTAATTAACAATACTCACATCTGTCATGGATACACTCACCCAATCCACGTCTACAAGCATAGCATAGCAATATAAGCAAACGTAGAAGTAACTCCCAAAGATTTGATAATAAACAGGACAATAGGTTCTACCTCATCTACTTCCCAAAACCAACATATTAATCAGATCCTAACCATGCAATTGTTTGAGGATTGATCTAATGCAACAAAACTGGGTAGTAAAGAGGTGTGATCAAAGTCTTACTTGCCTTGTTGATGATCCGTGAAACCTAGAGACTCGAAGTAGCACGCTGCGCACTCCGGGTACTCTATCGCAAACAAACAAGGATATAATAAGCACTCATCTAATGCACAGGTAAAACTCAAAAAGGAGATCTAACCAAAAAGTTCAAATTAAGAGCTCCGGTTTGCAAAAAGAATCAAATCAAACGAAGCAATGAAACTCAAACGGCGAAAGAAACAAGCTTCGTGTACTAATCTGGACCTAAGTCAAGTTTTACAGTAGCAAAAACTTGTTTAAGTTGGTTAAAAGGAAAGAGGGTTTCGAGACGAAACTCTAGGCGCTTGAATCACCTAATTCCGATAAACGAGCGAAAAGATAAACTAAAACGAAAATTGGAGCAGAAATCATGATCGGAAATAATCACGAAAAACCCGAGTAAAAGAAAAACTGATGAACAGGCTAACGAACGAACGTTCGCTGTCTACGGCTAAACGGTGAAAACGTTCGTTAAAACGAATGTACGGACGAATGTCCGCTAAATAAACTAAATCGAGAAAAACCGACGAACCGATCTAAAAAATAAACCGGGGTCTCTAAAAAAACCGTACGGTTTTCCGAGGAAAACTGCGGCGGCGGCGGGGCTACCTCCGGCAGTGGCGGGGATCCGACGAGGTGGTGGCGGTGGACGGTGGCGTCGGCAGCGGCGGCGTCGGGCGGCA